>NW_009218078.1:1407-11487 GCF_000690835.1 Fulmarus glacialis | reverse complement strand
GAGAGGGGGACACGCTTTTCCCCCCCCCCCCCCCCCCGGTGTCTCTTTTAACTCTGCAAAGGCTGTCAGAGCCAGAGCAGTGGGTAACGCAGAAAACATCACTTTAAATTGAGGAGTTTATCACTTCAGCTCTCCTCTCCCTCTCTTCCCTGGCCAGTCAGTGTCTGTCAGCACCAGCCCTTCTCTCATTAGCGACGGTGAGGCAGTCCTCGGGCGAGCTGACAGTTCAGGCCCTGGTTTTTACAGATTGCCTTTAGCAGCTGAACTTGTCAGACATTTTGGGTAGAAAGAGCAGAAATGAGTAATGGAGGCATCTGATTATAGCCATAAAATGCACCCAACCCCAAAAGGATGCATAGCTGCTCCAGAAACCCCAAGCACATATTTTAAGGCATTTGCAGACTCCGGGGCTGACGAGGTTGTTGCCAGCAGTAATAAACTCCTGCGATCCCATCTCAGCGTACGCCCAGCCCCAGACGCCTGTTTTATTTGGGCGAGGTGTGGAGGGCAAAAATTCTCTTTGTTTATTTTCACTCCCAATGACAGCGTCCGCGCAGAAACCCAACGATTCAGGGCTGTTGTTAAATCTTCATTTTATCGCCATTCCCTCGGGGGACCGGCGTGAGTGCAGTTTTCTGCACTCCTCGGGGTTTCTTGGGGGACAGCGGTGTTTTGAGAACCCCAGGTTGTCACTGCATAACTATATTAGATAAAGCACTTAAAACTCTGCCTTTGTCAACCAGAATAAGCGGAGGTGGCCAGTGAATACAGGGACACCTTGCAAGCCGGTATTGCAGCACTGCAGCATCCGCTCCTCCGCCCCACGCAAGCCAGCTTGGTCTCCTCCTCGAGGTGCAGGGCTCGGAAAGCAGAGGCATTTCTCATTCCTGGACTGTTTTACCTGAATTTTACCTTTTACCTGAATTTTGACAGCACAGGATAGCGCTGACAAGTGTTTTGCATTTTGCTGTGTTTCTGCAACAGGCAAATGGGGATGGTTTCAGGCTGGGGTTGAAGCAGTGGGAGAGCAGATTTCCCCTAAAACTGGACATTGTCCTGGAAGTGTTGACCCCAGGCACTCGTGGTACCTGCACGGACACATAGAGGCAGGGCCAGACAGGAGTGTGCTGGACTGGCACCAAACTCTGCTCTCGGTTTCTCCACCGATTTAGTTGGTGAGTGGCTGCACCGCCAGCTGGAGCTCAGACCAACCACGTAAAATGGGGACAGTGAAGCTCACCTGCTTTGCAAATGGAGAACGACACGAGGAGCTGTAAGACGAGGCTGCCCCAGCCAGATACCTCATCCCCGACGGCCCGACTTGGTCAGCCCTCGATGACCTTGAGACAGCTAAACCTCCATTTAATCATGAAACATGGGATCTCGCGTCCTTTCTCGGCCTTCGCCAGTTCCGTCACCATCCCAGCCAAGGTCAAACTGGCACGAGGAGTTTAACGCTGAGACTGGGTAAAAAATTTCTGTTTGCTGAGCTGACTGAGAGGCCGGGGACGCTGGAAGGGGGAGAGCCGGGGCTGACATGCAGCAGTGGTAACTAATGGCTTTAATGTTCCTCATTTATTTTTTCCAGTTACTTGGAATACCTTCTTTCAAGGATTTTGTCTTCCTTTCTGCTTTATTGTGATTACCTCTGATTGTTTCAAACTATTAACATTCAAAAATACAGCATGTTTGATCTCTTTGCAATATTTTTCACAGGTGTTTTCATTCAAATCCACCCAACGAACCCAACCTGAATTAACTGATCTGACCCGGCAGTTTTTAGATAAAAGCAAAGGCAGGGAGACATTCTTGGTTTTGCTGCTGCTTGCCGATGCCCACTGTGCACCTCGTGCCGCTATTGCCTAAAAATAATAGGAAATGGTCCCAAAGAATTAGCAGCTACTCTAGCTGGACTCCTCCTGCCCATTCATCGGAGGATGGCCGATGATATTAGCAACGGCAGGGCAGGACTAGTTTGTCTCCCGTGGTTTACATGTGATTACAGAAAGGACAGTCCACGACCAGCTGCCGCCGACAGCAGTGCCCGTTTAACACTGCCTCGCTGTCAGCGCTCTCCGCCGACACCCTCGCTGCCTTCCATCAAAGGGAACCGTGAGGAGCCGTTTCGCTTGCTCTGAAGAAAGCTTTTGACACAGTTAACTGTAGCATATTAATTAACAAACTTCAACACCAAGGCTCCTCTGATGCAGCTCGCACGGGGTTTCAAAGCTGCTGAGCAGGAGGAGGGAGGGGACGGCGATTGCTGCGTACGGGGAGGTTCGTGTCTCTAGGTCCTGCGCCATCGCAGAGGTACAGCATCCAGATATAGGACCGGCAGCCGGGGTGGTGCGCCGGGGTGCCGGGGGGGGACGGAGCCGCAGCAGCTGGGGCTGGGCATCCCCCACCCACCCAGCCAAGCTGGTCCTTGCATTAACCTGCAGCCCGGATAACCCGCAGCGGGGTTTCTCACTAGGGATTTGGCTCTGTGAATTTTTAAGGAGATAGGAAAACTTGGGTTAGAGCAACCCATCTGCAAAACGCCTGCCCGGCCGCAGGGGCTGCCCGGCTCCTGCTGCCCTGCGCCCCAACTTGGCTGCATCCACATTTGGACCCGTCGTGCTCCTGTGGTCCTGTGCTCCTGCAGAACCCTGAACCGAGGGAAAACGGGGCAGTGGGTGACAGCAATGTCACCACGGCCCCAGTGCCTGGCGAGAGCAGGCCATGGAAATTGGGTCAGCTTCTTCTGGTGTAAATCAGCCCTCCTTTGCTGAAGTCAGTAGAGCTAAAAGAGTGCAAGAAAGACCAAAATTAGGTCAATCAGATGCACAGCTCCTTTCACGCAGCAAAGTAACCCTCTTCCTCGTTCCTACTACTCCTCTGCACAGTCAAGTAGGTCAGAAGTATCTCCTGTCAGGCAACTGGGTCCACTGAGGTAGCTCTGAAATATTCTCCAAATCAGCAGGATATCAGGAAAAGGCATCCCTGTCCCCTCCTCGCGCCGCGGTCTCTCCAGTTGCCCACCTGAGCACCGGTCTGAGGGGGAAACGGGCTCTCAGGTGGGGGTTGATGAAGGGGGGGACTAAAGCACCTCCCAAAAAGCTCAGTCTGGGCTTAACTAAAGGTAAACCTCATTTCTAAATATCCCATTAGTTGCACTTGCCTTCTATGCAGGGTTTTGCCATGGGCTGGGCTTGCAAGGGACATCACAGACATGGCAAGGAGCTGCTCCGGTGGCCCCCAGCAACCCCTCCGCCACCTGCACCGGAGCCTGGTCCCCGAGCAGCGGCTCGTGTTACTGCAGAGACCTGCAGCCTTCCAGCACCGCCGGTGTTGGGGTGCGTTTTCCTTCCCCAAATCAGTGCTAGGCCGGTTGGCACAGACTTGTCCGCAGCGAGCGGGGCAACGGCTCCTCTATTTCTCTGCAGAACCCTCTTACACACAAACTTACATGTTTTACACGCATTGAACCAGTGAGACCACAACAACTGCTTAACACCCACTGGAAAAGAAGCATAATTGAAACAAAGTGGAAATAAGATTATTAGTGAAGCAATCCAGCTTCCTATTTTCATTCACCAGGAGCGGTGCCAAAAGGTAATTCTGAAGCCGGAGAAACTCTGCGGAGAACCGTGGTGGAGTCAGCGGAGCAGCACGGGAAGCACTAACGTGGGTGAGAAATGGTCTTGAATCACTGAACATGTTGTTCGAGCTGTAATGATTTTGTGATTCTTACTGAGAACTTTCTGCCTGAATCATAAAATAAATAAGGGTCCTGGAGCACCACAGTTTTGTACCAGCAGCCAAGGAGATGAAATCATAAAGCTCTGAAATCCAGAGCTGCTCCCAAGTTTGGCAACTCCCCTCTGTGGTGAGGAATGAAAGCCCTGTGCCAAGTCAGTCACAAATTATAAACAATCCCAGAAACAGCGATTTCTTCTCCCCCCAGCCTTTTTCAATCTTCTCTTACTCTTCTCTTAAATTGTTCCATGTCTTGTGTTTGCCTTATCTCGTATCTACGTGGAGTCTCTAGCTGTCTTCAGACCATCTGCAACAGGTGACTGGCACGTGTTATCACCAGTTCTCCCACTGGGTGCCGATGGAGCTGGGATGTGACAGGCTGGATAGCGAGGGGTCTGAATTGCTTATCACATTGAGATGTTACTGTAGTCACAACACCTACGTGAGACACTTATAGTAGGAGCCAGAATTTGGTCCAACAGAAATAAAAATGAATAATACTAATTTCTGCAATTATTTACCACTCACAGGCAAATTAGTCATCTCTTTGCCATACCTGAGACAGTAGATGCCACAAAATACCTTCAGTGCCATCTAGCTACTAAGTTACATGAAGAGATAAATTTGCAGCTAGCGCTAATTGCCGTAAGGCCCATCAGTGGCACAATGTCCTGTTGCACCAGCTGATGCTGTGCCCTCAGGGGTCTAATCAGGATGGTAATGAAAGCCACAAAGATAATTTGCAACTGTAGAAAACTCTGCTTTAAATGGATGTTTATCTAAAGTACTGCAAAGCGAATTCCTCAGAATGAAGGCTAAATAAATAAATAAATACACGCACCCCAAACCCACGGGATATTTCCTTCCCCTTGCAAAGGCACTTCGGTATTGCCAGTCTCTCTGAACAAACCCAAGGAGGAACAACAGTACTTTTCGGCTTTAGCTTTTGTTTCATGAAGACGTAAAGAAGCTGTGAAACAATATCTCCTTTGCTGTCTAATTGAGTTGGGTTTCATGCCATGTCCATCATGGAAGTACTGGAGTGCTCCGGCCCCTAATTATCAGTTGTCTCCAAGACTGCTGGACTTTTATACAAAATACAATAGTCTTCAAAATTACCATGGACCCATTTTACTGGTGGTGACTTTACTGACCACCTGCGATGACAGCACCCACGACGTACGTTCACCCCAGAACCAAACCCGCACAACCACGCGTACGTTCTGCCAGGCCGGCGGCAGGCTGGGAAGCGGGTGGATACCGAGTGATACAGCAAACACGTACCGTTCCCTGGGTAACTCACACTGAACCATCACCGTGTGGAACTGAAAATTACGGCGACCACGTGAAACACGCAGAAATGGAAATGTGAACTGAGGGAGCAAGGCCAGGGCTGCCTGCGTCAGGCTCTCGGCACAACGAGCAGAAACGAGCTGGTGTTTTCCTTTTTCCTCCCCGGCCCAGACCGTGGACGGTTGCCACACAATCCAGTGTGTCCTGGACCATGCAAAAAGCTAAGAAAAGCAAAATACAATTAATCTCAAAAAGAGGTTGTTTTTATGACATACTGTACTTTGGTGAGATTATTCCTTTTATGGTATAATTTGCCCAGATAAAACCTGTCTAGAAATGACCTTATGGTCTGGGTATGATGCTGATAGAGGATACACACACACTTACGCTCCCACGATGTCAACCAGCGACGCTTGGCCAAGGATCAGCTCCACGGGCGGAGCAGGCGAGTGCCCCTGCACACTCTGCAGGTCTGATCCTGCTCTGGCTCATGAGAAGGTGAAATCAGTCCCACCTACAAGAGCACAAGGAGAGTCCCTGGCTGTCATGGCAGCGCACATCTGGCAGCGATGCCAGCCCGCTGATGGCAGCGGGACGTACGTCAGAAGAGATTCGTGCCTGTCGGAGCACGGTGAGGACTTTCACCTGTTTGGACATCCTCATTGCCTTAATGCTGGAGAGTTTATCCAGGCAAGACCAGATTATCTCCAGGAGGAAATAGTGTTGGCACTTTCAGGGAGCCCAGGCCAGCTTCTACCGGCTGACAATCTGTCTGTAGTGTCAAAGTCAGTGGAAAAGTTTTTGGAGCATATTAATAATTGAAATTAGCGCTGAGGAGGATATTCGTCTTTGTATGGATGGACCTCGGCAGTGTGAGGTGGGTCTTAAAAGGAGCATCCGTGTGGCACCCACAAGGAGACTTGGAGTCGATACTTAAAGCTTTCATCGTGAAAGGTAGATCCTCCGTGGCAAAAGCTGGCAGTTCGAGCAGAGAAGGGCTCCAGCCCTCAGGTGTCCCTCTGAGCTGGAATTACCATACAGACACTTAAATAAAAATGAGACTGGCGCTCGAACCTGACACCACATCTCAATCCAAGCTGTGCTGATTTACACCAGCCAAAAAAAGACCTGACCTGCAGGGCCAAACCTGGCCCATGGCTATATCCAGGCAGCTGCGGTGATTTAAAAGCTCTGTCAGTGTCAGTCACCAATGGGTCTCATTGAAAGCCAGATTTATCTTGTAATCTGCACTAGGAGGCGTAAACTGCTACTGCTGCTCCCACGCAAAATAAATCAGCCCAACGCAGCCGAGCGCTGGTAGCTGCGAGCGTCAGCCCTCGCTCTCCCGTCTCCCTGATTTATAAGTCCTCACGCTGAAGTCAGCGGTGGCCAAACGCCGGCAGAGCCCTCCCCGCTCGCCGCCGTGTTCTACACCTCGGGTCAACGTCAGAGGGACTCCTCCTGGAGCGGGGCGGCGTTGGGGTCACCTGCCTCCTCTGTGGGCTACGGCCAGGGCGGCTTGTACGCTCTTTGGGGGCAGGAACAAGCCTTTTGGTCAGGCTGATGCTCTACCGGCATCTCCGGACGGAGTTTCCCCACGCCGCGGCGGTGTGAGCAGGCGCTCCAGCGAGGCGTGCGATGGGGCGGCATCGCTGCCCTGCCCGGGGAGGGGACCCCGCTTTGCCTGGCAGCGCCTGTGGGAACGTGTGAGCACGTGGGGGTAACTCAACCTTTACGCTCACGGTTATTCGAGCCAACACAGGCTGACAAAACTCAGGAAGAAAGATAGTAGTATAATAACCACCCAAATGTAGTCACGGGGAATATATGCCTCCGATTCTTCACATCCCAACTGCAAGCTTATTATTTCAGCATCTCTCCCCTTTGGGTTTTTTGCCTTATCACATAAAATGAAGAATGTTCTTTTTTTTCAGTCCTGCACAGCACACACCTCCACCGCCCCATCGCTGCCCTGACACATTCACTTTGGAGACAAAGCAAAACCCACAGGACACGGGCGAATGTTGAAGCCCACCCAGCAAAGGGAGTACAGGATTTTCGGGGCAAATCAGCAAAACGGCGATTGCCACCCGTCCATCGGCCGCGGGCCATTGCAAGGGGCGATCCAGGAGCCGGAGGGAGGACGATGCTGTTCGTCCGGGCGCGCCACGCGGGCTGGTGGCGAAAGCCCACACCGTTAAAATGAGTCTTCAAGGGTTGTGCCGGAGTTTGCGCATTCCTCGGTGTTGAGTGAAGCCACAGGGTTTTGGCAGAACGGCCGCAGCTACGCCCGGTCCCTCCGCAAATAGTGTTGGCAATTTCAGGGAGCGAAATAACGTCCCGGCGCTGCCAAAAGCCACAGCAATTATCAACAGTGTAAGTAATCAAGTAAAAGCACTTTTCCACAGCCGAATGACCAGATTGTCAAGCATGCAAAGAGTAGTAGCTAAATTGATTGTAGCTCACATGGATAATTTCTACCAGAATTACGTTATTGTATTGAAACAGTAATGCATAATGTATGGCCGTGCATCTCTGCGATAAACATTTTACATTTAATTTAGAAATCTCTGAGTCATTAGAAAAGTTCTCTCATTATGTTGCAGAGACCTTTGTGGAGTCAGCAATAGCAGAGTCTTTAAAAAAAAAAAAAATTATGAAGGGAATCAGATGGATGAGAAATACCTGAGCTGGGAATGGGAGCGGGAGCCGAGCGCTGTGTGCCAGCCTGCCCCGCATGCCGTCCTGCATGGGACAGCCCACCCCGGGGGGACCCGGCCACCCCGCCTTTGGCACCCAAACCGTGCTGCTGCACCGGGACGCTCCACGTACTGTCAGGGAAGAGAGAAAGAAGGCAATTCCCCTGGGGCAGTTCAGCCAACCTAACATTTAAATCACCTTATAGGATTGCCTACATCTCTGCACTGGCTGCAGAGGAGACTGCGGGTGGGAAAGCTCCTGGAGCGGGTGCCTGGGAGGCAGGAACACCCTGCAGGGGCCAGGAGCTATGCAGAAAGTGGAGGTCTGTGCTCAGCACTGAAGGCATGTTGTCGTGCAACAGGCTCGTAGCAGCAGAGGAAAAATCAGCATGTCTGATCCTGAAGCTCTTGCATATGTTTAACTTCCATGGGAGTCAAATCCCTGTGCTGGCTGCCTTGCACCCCAGGTGAAACTGCCAACTGGGTGGAGAGCTGCACCCAACATGCACCCAAGGTGGTTCTTGGAACTTGCTATGAGGTGTGGGCTGGTACACAGACACATCCGCAGTCACTGCATTTTACAGGAGGGAGATTCACTCCGTTCTGCATAAAAGTCACTCTTCTCCCTGTGTTACCTCCTCTCTCCTTGCCAGTGCACAATAACCCTTCACATCTCCCAGAGGACTTTTTCCTTCTGTACTTTTCCATGGCTCCAACGTGGGGATCTACACCACCAGGGAGCAGCCAAATGGATCTTATTGTTTGGGTCCTTCCTCCGAGCCCTTCGAGCAGCTCGTGTAGTCTGCTTGCTGCTGCTCCGCAGGGTGGATCAGCTGGACACGACAGCGAGCTCGTCCAAAACATGGAGCTAGGTGCTTGATTTGACATGAAAACCACCTCCATCAGCTGGGGACCCAGGTCTGAATAGCCCGTGTGACTTTTTTGTCATCTGAAAATGGGATGATCAAAATGCTGCTTGCAGGTAGAGCCGCAGGACGTGGTCTGGCAGCGCTGCAGAGCGCTCCGTGGACCCGTAGGAAACCACAGGTCCCTGAAATCAGTGTGCATTTGCCAGAGTCAGCAAAAGCAGCCTACAGACATGAACTTTATCATTTCTTGTATTCATATACTCTTTAAACTGGTCTCTTTTTTTTCTTCCCCCAAGTTTTACATCCTTGAATTTTACTTGGTAATCGTTTCTCTCCATGGGCAAGGAAGGTTTTAGAAGCTTTAGGATAATAAAAGCACTGGGAAAAAGAAAAGCGATGGGGTTTTCAGGTACTGTGGAGCATTGCACCATGGCAAGTTGGAGATACAAGCGCTATTTCTAGCTCCGATGCCACTCTGCCCTGGGACCTCTTCCTCCATCACTTCTGCTTCCACCTGCACGGAGGGGCTCACGCTGCCGCCCTCTCTGCGGAGGCACTTACTGTCCATCAAAGTACCTCACACAGCACAAAAGAGGCATTTTCATTACGAGGAACTGGAGATCTTTGTCATTATCTAAACATGAGCAGATTTAATATTTGTCGTTCTTGGATTCTTGTCCAACAGCCCGTGCAGCGTTCCATATAAAGACAAAAAAGTCGATGAATATTTAGCGCAGCCACGGCATGCTATTAATTCCTTCCTGAGAGGGGGTTTTACCAAAGTTGAATTACAGGAAAAACCCACAGAAATGATAGTGATTCCAGACTTTAGTGGATATTACTGGGAAACAGAGTGGCCGTATGGACTTCCCACCTACCATCAGTTACTAGCAACACAACACACTTCTCTCCTGAGAGGCACACTTAGCTTTGGGTTAAAAATAAATAACGGAAGGAAAGAAAAGCGTAGCGATCATTTGTGTGTAGCCGATTGGCACACTTGCCGACTCGGCAAGAAAGGCAAAGCGGCAGGGTCGATCCGGTTCAGCCGCTCAGCAAGGGGCTGTGGCTTTGCCCCCTCCTCCTGGAAGATGCTGCTTAGTGAGGCAAGGGAGAAAATACAACGGGGAGTAACAGCAAAGCAAAGCACGGTTCAGATACGGACTAATAAAAGGCAGTTCTGACGTACAAGGCCTGTAGGGAGCTCCTGCGCATGGTGCCGAAGCCTCATGTTAAATGCCTTGGCTAGAAGATGGGGATAATGATACTTCGCTCCTCCGTGTTTGAGATGAACGGAGGATGCCGCATCACGCCTGCCCTGAGCGAGCAAACGCCCTCACCCCGCCGGCCGCTCGCGCGAGGGTCTGCTCAGCCGAGAGGGGAGGTTTGCAGCCTGGGCTTGAGTTATTAATTATGATCCTAATCAATGCGGTACGTGACTCAGCGGGCATCTGTTTGGCTCTGGCAGAAAAGGCGGCGTC
>NW_009218078.1:0-1227 GCF_000690835.1 Fulmarus glacialis | reverse complement strand
GATGCCGGGCTTTGGGGCACAGCGTGGCACAGGGGACCCTCATCCCTGGGGCGGTGTGAGGACACGCAGGTCCAACGCGCTCAAAGCTGGGCTTTTGGTGGCCCTCGTCTCTAGTTTGGGCAATCAAAGCGTGAATGGTGGGTGCCCTCACACAGCCCTCCTGAATCAGCGGGGCGGGAGCTGTGGGGACGGGGCTGTGCAAGGGGAGGGGATGGAGAAGAAAGAGAGATCGGGGGGTGTGCACGTGTGCGCGCATGTGTGTGCATGTGTGTGGCACTTCAGGCACCACCTCATGTCCCTGCTTTATTTATTCCGTGAAGTATAAAACCACATGGAAGATGTTTGAGGTTATTTGAATGTTGAAATAAGTTAATCTCTCCTAAACAAATGATCTACTTCTGACTAATTTCTAAGAAACTTGGGTTTCTATGACCAAGCTTCCTTTACAGTCATCATGAATTTTAAATTATAAACTGAGAGGACATAATTTTCAGTGAAATATGCTTCCCGTGCATTTTGTGGGTTTGCTTTAACAGCAGGAAGACGATACTGAAATATTTGAGTCCATAACAATTAATGATTATATTCTGGGGTTTATAGCCGTATCACAGTTCCCACCACGGGTCCCCTTTGGTTTTTTGCACTGTTAACAAACACAAAGGTTGCGTATCTTTACACCCAGTAATTGCCTCCACGTTCATGCTAACTTTACAGAGATGCACTGTTTTTCAAGACCCACGAAAGGCCTTGACCTATAAAATTCAATTTCAAATGGTAAAAATCCCCTGGCCACTGTAGACGCTGGTGACAAACTAATGTGTTATGTTCCATAACGGTCTGTTTTGAGTACTGGCTTGACCTGTAAGTGTTCTGGATACAGCCTGACTAAAATGGGTTTTATTATTTTCCATTAGTGCCTGCCGCAAGAAAATCAACTGGCAGTCCACAGGGGAAATAAAAGTATTTTTCTCCTCTAGACAGCATCTGCTGCAAATGCGAAGAGACCCTTTCCCAGCCCCCTCCTTCCTTCAGTTTCCTTCCAGCCCTCGGATGTGATCGAATTGCCCAAGATTTGCGCTTCGGTTGCAAGCTCCGAGGCAGGGCAAGGGCAGGAGATGCTCCCCGGCCCCGCAGGACCCGCTGCTGCGGTTGGATGATGCTCGGTCAAACCCCCGGCCGGGAGCTGCTCGGGGAGATGCACCGTCACGCCGAACCGCAGCGGCGCGG
>NW_009218077.1:0-308 GCF_000690835.1 Fulmarus glacialis | reverse complement strand
CGCCCCAAAGCTTTTCCAAAAAGCAGGGCGGCCCGGGAAACCAGACCAGCAGCAAAGCAGCCCAAACCTCCAGACCGGCACAGCAGCCACCGGGCTCCGGCATCACTCAAGCATGAGCTGAGTTTGGCAGGGCTCAGCCCAGGCTCGGGTGCTGGCATCCTCCCTGCCGCCACATTTCCCAGCGGAACAATTTGGGCAGAGGAAGCCCCGCAGAGCCTGGAAGCAGGGTAAGACTCAGGGAAGGTGGTCCCCAGGGAACAGCATATTAAAATGGGTCTGCCCCACCACACCAACCCCCTTGGGGTTGG
>NW_009218076.1:401-840 GCF_000690835.1 Fulmarus glacialis | reverse complement strand
CCTACCTGCAGGTACCTCCCAGTACAGACCAGTGCCCTCCCAGTAGCCCCCCAGGGCCCTCCCAGTGCTCCCCAGTGCCTCCCCGTTTCCCTCGGTGCCTCCCAGTTCCCTCCCAATTCCCTCCCAGTGCCTCTCAGTGCCTTCCAGTTTCCTCCCAGTCCCTCCCAGTGCCTCTCAGTGCCTCCCAGTTTCGTCCCAGTCCCTCCCAGTGCCTCCCTGTGCCTCCCAGTTTCCTCTCAGTCCCTCCCAGTGCCTCCCAGTTCCTCCCCAGTTCCCTCCGAGTTCCCTTCCAGTGCCTCTTAGTGCCTTCCAGTATGTCCCAGTTCCCTCCCAGCACCTCCTAGTGTCTCCCAGTACTCCCCAGTTCCCTCCCAGCACTTCCCAGTGCCTCCCGGTTCCCTCCCAGCGCCTGCCAGCGCTTCCCCGTGCCTCCCAGCAC
>NW_009218076.1:0-256 GCF_000690835.1 Fulmarus glacialis | reverse complement strand
CCCCAGTGCTTCCCAGTGCCTCCCAGTCCCCCCCAATCCCTTCCAGTGGGTCCCGGGTGCCCCGGGAGTCTGTGAGGGGGCTTCCCAGTGCCTCCCAGTTTATCCCAGTACCCTCAAATGCCTCCCAGTGCCCTCCCAGTTTGTCCCAGCGTCCCCCACATGCCTCCCAGTGCCCCCCGCCCTTCCCCCAGTCCCTCCCGACGGGTCCTGGGTGCCCCGGGGGGGGGCTCCCAGTGCCCCCCAGTGCCTCCCAGTA
>NW_009218075.1:5638-7607 GCF_000690835.1 Fulmarus glacialis | reverse complement strand
TCTCTAGGAGAATGCTGTGGGAGACAGCAAGTCCTTTGGCCACAAAACAAATCAGATTTCGGGTGCCTCCTCAAAGGCTTTGACCTTGCCACTGAAGGGTCAGCTTTGCAGTAAAATTTGTGTTTTGCACGGAAAGCCAGGGTCGGGCTGCCTGAGGATGCACATCTCTCACCGTGAAGTCCTACACCCCTGCAGTCAGGATTGGGCAATATGAATGAGCAGTTCATGGCAGCAAATTGCATCACAGTAATCTGTTAACACGATCTGGGAAGAAGACAAAGAGTTTGGGGCTTTCTCTCTCACCTCCCCCCCATTCTCCCTCTGCTTCTACCTCACCTAGCCAAGCACAGCCTTTCCCCAGCCCCGAGGGTGACTCTCGGTGACCCCAGCCATCAGCAGGGAGGGAGGTTGCTCCGGCACTGTGTGCAAGCGAAGGAGCACTGCTGTGAGCCAGCAACGCCTGACCTCCCTTGTCCTACCTCTGTGGTCAAGCAGATGGAAAAACAGGGCACTGCTGACCCCATATCCCCCCCTGCCACAGCCATCCTTTGGATCAGGAGAAGGCGACTGGGGGAGAGGACGGGCATGTGCCAGCAGGGAGGGCTGGGATGTGGTGGCAAAGCAGAGCGCAGAGTCGGAGCCAGAGCTGCTGTGCGTTTCCGTTATCACAGCACTTAGAGTTGTGCTGCTAGTGAAGCACATGGCTGACCGCATGCAGTCTGCAAGAAAGAAGAGGTGGTGCAACAAAGTCAGCCCTCTGATGGATCTGCTTGTTGCGAGTTTTGCCTCCTCATGTCACTTGTTTTGCTGTTTTTCTAATGCCGTGGGGTCAGATCTCCCTCATCTCTGCCCTGTTGCAGGTGTGCAGGGAATCTTATTTCAGGGAAAGCTTGGGAGGTGACAAGCTGGAGCAGTACACAGCGTGCTTCTGCAGCTTCTGATAATCCCAAAGACTGTAATGCAACATGAGAGGGGTGATAATAGATTTCTGTATGAGTAGACTACAAATCACATCTCCAGTTACCTACGTAGTATGGTCTTGGTGCCATTTCCTTCCCTAATCGTTGCTATGAAGCATTTCACAGCAAAACAACAGCTTTGCAGCAGCATTGCTTTGTGCAGAAATTTGTATTCAAGGTGACTTTTAGGCCTTGGGTCCCCATATCCCAGAGTGATGCGTCTGCCCCTTGCCATCACGCTGCTGGGACTGGGGCTGCCGCAGGATCCCACCAGGAGTCAGCCTCAGGACCGCATCTCTCATCCTTTGGTAGCTCAGCTCCCAGGGTGAAGGGCTGTGGTGCTTTCAGGGTAATCCTTAGTCACTGGTTTAATTCCAGCTCAAAGGAGAGGGGGTTTTGGGGTGTGCAGGAAGGCTCTTGCTCATTACTGGGCTTCTTATCCTACCCCTGACAGACACCATGAGGAACCTCAGAAGTCAAGCCTGGGGCCAATCTCCTATTCCACACCAAATAGCAGAGGATGCCTCTGCCATCCCCAACCTCCACCAGCGGTACTCACCAGAGACTTCGTTCCTGCAGCCCAAATGGGGCAGGCATGGCTATTGCTATTCTTTAACACTCTGGAGAACATGCCAAGGAGCCCGATATGAGTTGGGTGGCCAAAGGGTAACAGTTCACCATTGTGCTGATTTTAGCTGGGATAGTTAATTTTTTTCACAGTAGCTAGTATGGTGCTATGTTTTGGATTTGTGCTGGAAACAGTGTTGAAAACACAGGGATGTTTTTGTTACTGCTGAGCAGTGCTTACACAGAGTCAAGGCCTTTTCTGCTTCTCACCCCACCCCACCAGCGAGGAGGCTGGGGGTGCACAAGAAGCTGGGAGGGGACACAGCTGGGACAGCTGACCCCAACTGACCAAAGGGCTATTCCATACCATATGACGTCATGCTCAGCATATAGAGCGGGGGGAAGAAGAAGGAAGGGGGGGGACATTATGGCATTTGTCTTCC
>NW_009218075.1:0-5510 GCF_000690835.1 Fulmarus glacialis | reverse complement strand
TCATTTCCCCTCTCCCGATTCTCCCCCCCATCCCACCAGGGGTGAGTGAGCGAGCGGCTGCGTGGCGCTTAGTTGCCGGCTGGGGTTAAACCATGGCAACCATAACCTTCAGCAAGCAATGCCAGAGGGCAACAAGTAAGACTGAAATCCCACTTAATCCAGGAGAGATGAAGCAATACCACAAATAAAATAATTTATCCATGAAAAATCCGTTAATATCCATCCAAAATAGATTATATTTATGGAATACTTAAAAAAGCTAAACAGACTCCTACCCTTACCTGTCTAAACCGGCAAGACCTCTCACCTGTCACCGGCTGGTGTGCAGGTGATTGCACTGAGAAGGTACAGTGCTTCCTTAAAAGCTTCCTCTGCAAGTCATGGCTCAGGTTGCATTCATTAGGGTGTTCCTAATATGTCAGGTCTCAGCACCAATTCCTTGGGCTCCTGGCAGACTTTAATCTGAAATGCATCCAGACTGGCTGCTCATTCCCAGGAACTGAAGTCAGCCATCGTTCACTTCCAGGGAAGTATAAACGTCTATCAGGCTAGGTTTCACCCAGTCAGGCATCAACTTCTTGCCTTGAAGAAAGTGACAACACTCCCATCCTTCTTCTGGTGACTTAACATGTTCCCATGTGGAATGCTCTTTATGCTGACCCTCAGAGGTTGCACCAGGCTGGAAATTGAGAAATAAAGCATCTGAAGGAGCCAACGTGTAGAGCGAGAAGCTCCACCTTTTTCCGTCTTGGTGATCCCATTTTCATCCTTTCCTTCACTTTACAGCTAGGGAGCGATTCTGAGGGAAGTGTGCCCGTCCAGCATGTGGGAGGCAGTGGGATCCATGCCTCTGCTCTCCGGCCCTGGGCTGGTGTTGTCCCCACTCCCCATGTGCTGCAGGAGCCGTGCAAGGGGTCAGAAAGGTGCCTGGGCCATTTCCTTCCAGTTTAGGGAGGAAACTGCTGCCAGGGGGCTGACGGGTATCTCTGTGTGGTCCCTATGTGAGGCCACTTTGTAAAACTGGAAAGAGAAAGTTTGCAGAGGCAAGCGGAGGATGCGAAGGGAAAAAGACACAATAACAGGGTAAGAAAGGAGTAAGCACACAGCAGCCCCAGGATGTCCTCTGTGTTGAATAAGCACTGCTCCCTTTAAACTGATTCCCCAAAGCCCGGCACAACCCCGCCACCTCCTCTTCTACTTCGCAGCACCACAGCAACCCGCTTTTCCTCCTTCCCACATCAACCTTCAGCTCCTTTACCCTCTACCATGAAGAGAGTGGACTGTCTCACCCTCTCCCTGAAAAGACAAGTCCTGCGAACGGGCAGAAACTGCTCCCCTTGCTCCTGATCCCAGCACCAGCTTGAAGCAAGACATCCCCTCCAAACCAAGGCTGACTAGGCGCACACACTTTGCCGTACGCCCACCAGGATAATGATAGCAGGCAGGGCAAAGAACAGGCGTTTACATTATTGCAGCACAAAAAGTTAAAAAAAAAAAAAAAAAAGAAAAAAAGAAAATGGTGGCATTCAGGCATCGAGCCAGTGCCTTTCCCGTGACAGCACTCTGGCAGAGCACTTGAGCCAAGGTATTGTTAGCTGGCCAGGTAATGCTGAAGGAATGAAATGATTCTAATTTTTGCCAAGAGGAAGGGCCAGCGCGTCTCCTGGGTAAGGAAGAAATAGGAGGAACTCCATGCTAAAGCGGTGGACCTCCCTGGAAGGGAAGAAATTGGTTTTTTAGGAAGAAATTAGACATGAGAGGCGCTTTGTTCTCCCACGAGGAAATACTTCTTGGTCAACACAGCCTGAGGTGTAAGGTGTGGAGGAAGGTAAGCTCTCTGCTCCTCACTGTGTCAGGAGAGCCTGTGGCAAAATGCCTGGATATGAGGGAATGGCCTTGCTGATTTAATCTTCAAAGCCAGTAACTGAAGCCCGGTTTTCTCTCATTTTGCCACCTACCTCTTTTATAAGTTTATCTATCTTGGCAGCTGTAAGTAAATGTTTTTATTTGCTTTTTTGTCTTAACCTGTCTTGAATTAAGTATGATTTCAGAGTAATTGGATACTAATGACTCGTTCCTTGCCAAAGGATGTGGTAAATCTCCACGGAGAGCTTGAGGCACCTTGCAAGCACTCTGGGTTGCCAGCTTGTTCTCCGTAATATCCAAAGCATTACTGAATGCACCCTTCCTCAGCTGCAGGGCCCCTCAGCTGCGGGCTGGACCCGCAATAGCCAGGAGGGAAGAAGTGTCTTCCAGGGATGGGAGCAACCAGGAAGACCTGAATCCCAGGAGCTTCTGCAAGGTTTGTTGGAGGATTTACGGTTTGGTGAAAGAACACGTGGCTCTTGCACCATGTGCTGAGCAAGAAGAAAGGAGAGAATCCCCCATCAGCCAGAACTGAACCAGCAACTTAAAGTCTGTAAAAAACTACATATACTTGTAGTCTGCCTCACTGCCAGGAGAGCTATCAAAAGAAGTTAGGAGCAGCCACCAAAAGTAGGTTTGGCGTACTGTCAGGCACACCCGTCCTTCCCTACCTGCCCACCCCTTTGTATCACCCCTTCTCGTGTCTAGCTCTTACCTGTATTCATCCCCTCCCCGGGCCACTAGCCTGATTTCCCAGCTCTGGCTCCAGCTGCCTCCAGGCATGATGATGGTTCCCTGCTTGACCAAGGTTTCACCTCAAATCGTTATTTTTGGCTGCAGCCCTGTCCTGGGTTCGAGCAGGGCCCACCTCACTGGAACCTGCTTTCCGAATTGCAGGGCACCGCAACACAGCTGTTCTCGCACGCAGTATGTGCTCTGTAAGCCAAAACCGAGTGGCCTTGTTTGCTCAGAGCAATTCTGTTAGAAGTGCATGGAAATTTGAGAAACTACTCTTTTCTAACATCATCTTTCGTCCCACCATAGCAGCAGGGATAACATCCCTGGGATCTCTGAGCGACTACATAAGAGCCCTCTACCCTGCCTGGCCCAGGCATGTGGTGGATCATCTCTCTGTTTGCCAGCTGGAGCAATAGGAACAAGTCCAAGCTGCCTGCCTAGAAAAAGGCACTACCCCCACCCCTTGCAAACTCCTGTTTGCAATTACATTCTTCCTGTTGTTGTATGCCCACCAGCCATTTGGACACACTCACCCCCTTTCATTCACTTTGTGGTTTTTCAAGATTAATTCAGGGGAAAAAACCAAAACCCATCTGCAAAAGAGGAGCTATTTGCAAGTCTCTGCTTATGAAAGAGCTGCTCCCCTCCATGCTTACCTCTCTGCACTGGCCTGGGGCAACCTGGAAGAATTTGGCCTCGTCCTCACCGCCCACCTTACTAACACCTGCAAAAAATAAAGGAGGAAAGAAGAGAAATGAAGAGAGGATGGAAATAACAGGTTGAAAGTGAGGTGCCTGTGGATGCAGACAGCAGCCCTACCTCTCACCTAGTAGGTACCTTCTACACTTCTCAAACCTTGCTCCCACTCCATGTCTTCTGCTTCATTGTCTCAGCACAACACTCCTTCGAGCAACTGCAGGCGGCTGAGCTGCTCTGGCCAGAGGGATAAGGCAACCTGTGCCTCTTGCCTTCCTCGTGCTGGCCCTGGCTGCAAGGTCTTGTCCCCTCGTTTGCATCAGCTGAGCTGATTCACCTCACTGACTGCTAGAAAATTACCCGCTGCTTTGCTGGTTTATCAAGTTGGCTCAGGTGCTGGGAGTGACCACAGACCACCAGAGCAGTGACGAGGCAAGTTGTGTAGCTGAGCACAGTGGAGAAGAGGGGAGGAGAATTGAGATCTCATTACTTTGGAGCAAGGAGCTGCTAAGCTGGCTCACCCTCCTTTCAAACTTCACCTTCAACATCCTCATTATTGTTATCCAGAATGCAATACCTTCAGTACCCCACAAGATGGTCCATGACTTGAAGGAGCGCTCACAAGCAAGTCAAGCCAAAAGCCGTCACTTATCACATCAGTCTGGCAAAATCTCCGCTGCTGAGGCAGGTACGGTAGCAATGCGTGTTCAGGTAGGGTTGCGGTGATTAACGTCTGTCTCCAACAGCTCCCGGCATTTTCCCTTGCAGCAGGTTAGGTGAATCCCATCCTGCTCCTGAGGAATGAAGAGTCATTCATGTTTTTCCATGCTCCCTAATGTCCAAAGCTGGCTAACTGGTTTTTTTGTTTGTTTGTTTGCCTAATGAAGCTAGGGCTAAATATGCAGAGTTTGTTTTCAGTACCTGGGCTCTCTTTGGTACAGACCTGTTTATGAAAGCCTGAACGGCCAAGTGTCAGGCCAGAAATCAAACAGCAATCAAAGGCTATCCTCGGAAAGAACCCAGCAGCTCACTGACGCCCAGGTTATTATCAGTGATGGGCCAACATGTTTGGCTGCCGTAAGGTCAGTGAAGGGATCAGAAAAGCAGGCAGCAAGCATCACCAAGAAGTCCTGAGGCTGAATCCAAAATGTTAGTAATCTGTGAGGTGTTCCCTGGCTCTCCCTGGAAAACCAAAACTTATTGGAAAACAAGTTGTGAGATGTTGTGGCCTTTGCGGAGCATACCAAGTGACCAAGATCACAACCACCAGGGCACTGGTCTCTTTCCTGAAGCATCAACGTGGTGCTTTGTGTGGATTCAAAGGCAAAGCCCATCTTGGCAGTCCAAAAAGAATTGTCTGAGCTGCAGGAAGAAAATATGGGGTACAGACCAAGAGTAACTCAGAGCTTGGGGCAGGAACTGACATGCAGGCGTGAGTCAGGCACGTCGTAACAGGAGAGGTATCGGTGTGACAGTGGAGTGGGGGTTACCTGGAAGACAAGGCGCTGATGCTATCTTGGTACCTTCAGAGCTGCCCTTATCCCTCTGAATAGGTCAGCTCTGCGCCGCACCACACAGCTTGTCCCTGCCCTGCAGGCCTTGTCTGTCTGCTCTGGGGTCTTTATGCGGAGGTAGGACCAAGCGTGGGGTGAAGGCTACAAGGCTTTTCTGCTACAGCATCATGGAAGCAGAGGCAGATCCCACCTCCTCCTCCCAGCAGCTGGGATTTCTCCTCCAGACACCACGGGAGCAGACAGGCTCTGCTGGCCCCAGGGGCTGCTGGGGTTTGGGGGAACAGAGTTTATGAGCGAAGGGGCGTGACACACAACTCCCAGGATTTGGGAACTGGATGATATTATGATGTTTTTCTTTTTTCCTTTCGGCATAGATATTGCAGCAGGTGACACGACGTGACTTGTTCCCAGCTTGTATTTGCAAAGCTCTTCATCATGGTGCAGCAACATCAGATACGGAGCTTGGACCCGGATGCCGGTGGGAAAATGGGATTTCCACCGCACAACCTCCACCTGCTGCAGGAGAATTTCGGAGTGTCCCGTCCCCCCCCCCCCTCCAAGAACAACAAGGCAACAAAGATTAGGGACGGGAGCAGCAGTGGGGGCCCAACCCTTGGGGACCAGGGTGTGCAGGACTTTGCTCCTGCCCAGCAACCCCGCGTTTTGGCGGTGTTGGGCGGCGGGGTCGACCCCCTC
>NW_009218074.1:0-1302 GCF_000690835.1 Fulmarus glacialis | reverse complement strand
CCCTCCCCAGTGCCCGAGCCGCCATGTGCGGGATGCCGGGGCTGAGCCGCCCGGTGCTGCTGCATCCTGCTGCGGCTGGGGCATCCCTGAGCCCTGCCCGGGAAAAAGGGCTTTTCCCCATGGCACAGCCCCTCCAGGGTTCAGGAATGACAGGATAATTGTACCGGGATGGGGGGGGGCAGCCGCGTCCCGGGGGGGCTGCAGAGGAGCATGCGTGCGTGTGCGTGTGCGTGTGCGTGTTGCGTGCACACGTGCGCCCATGCACGCAGTTACCTTTATCATCTCACCCATCTTCTCCCCGGGGGTGCTGGGGGTTTTGACTTTTATGTGTAACAATAAAAACTTTCATTGTAGCAAAACATTGGCTGGTCAAAATTAGACTAGTTAATTCCAGAGAATTGTTTCATCTCAGCTCAACAGTAATAATGAATCTTTTTTACAAGATGAATTGGTGAACAGCCAACTTCCTCCGGGGCAATTCCTGTGTAGTGTTGATCCCGCTGGAATTTACCTTGGGAAAAAAAAAAAAAGGAAAAAAAGAAAAGAAAAGAAAAAAGAAAAGGTTTAAAACTATCAAATGCTACTATTCATAACAACATGTTATTTAGCTCAGCCATTTACTGACAGCGTACAGCTGGAGCCAAGTCTTTTACAAAAAACGCTCACACAACACTTTTCTCCTAAGCCAGCCTCAGCCTAAAAGAAATACTAGGTGCACACAAGCACGTTATTATCCTCGCAGAAGCCAAGAAGCACGATGGGTGCTCACCGAATGCAGAGCTGCCTTTAAAAATTAATATGATCTTGGCCTCTACCTCAAAACCAAAAAGGGTCCCCCTCCAACACCGTGTTTTCAGTGGGCTCGGTGCTCCCGTGTATCCCTGTGGAGCTGTGCCCCTTGGTCACGGCTTGAGATCCCCAAATGTGCAGGATTGGTCCCTGGGGGGTGGTGCGGCAGTGCTTTAGTGAGATTTTTTTGAGACTTTTCATGCATTTTAGGGCCAGGGGAGCATGCAGCGGCTGCGTCACTCGAGGTGAGGCGGAGGCGGTGGCACGTCGGCTGGCACCGCATCCCTTTTCGTCTCCTCCCGGGTTGCCTTGCAGGGGACAGGCACGGTACGTGCCGGCACTTGCAGCAAATGGCCGTGACCGAGGCTGGCAGCTCGCCTGCGCGGGCTCTGCACCACACTGCCGACAGGTTGGTGGGTCTGGGGGTGGTCTGGGGGGGGCCCACGAACACAGCGGGTGGGAGATCAGAAGAGCAGAGCTTCCTCCTTGGGTGCTGGCACCAGCGCCTCGCCG
>NW_009218073.1:0-775 GCF_000690835.1 Fulmarus glacialis | reverse complement strand
CAGCTGAAATTAGAAAGACCCATTTAAAATGGTGAATGTGGGGACAGGCAGACAAGGGAGAAACACTTTCAGCTCTTCCAGGTCCCAGACCCATCCCAGCACATGAAGCGCAAGTACCAGGCTGTCACGATTTGTGGCCAGCAGCACGGAGGGCTGGAGCAGAAGCGAGGAGGTCCCGACGGATGCTGTGTGGGATGGGAGCATCAATCCCACACTTAGATTAGGCATGTATATTTTGTTAGACGCCTCCGAATACATCGTGAGGCTTGTAATGGTCCCGTCTGGCCTGACGAAGAAAAAGAACATCTGAAATTGAAACACCTCACTCCAAAGAAGCCTTTTCTGCCAGAGAAAACAGAAATGTCCCTGTCCAGCGGGAAGTGCTGGTTTTGCGGGTGTGCGTACGCTGAGATGTGCCGCTGCCGGGGGCGGGGAGTCTGCAGCCGGCAGAGCAGGATTCGGGTTTGTGTCCCGGGTGAGCTGCTCACGGATGCGACGGTGGGAATATTTGCTTTCTTTTCCTCAGAACGGCTCACAAAGCGTCGATCACAAAGCGGCTATCTTGTGGTCTAATCTCTTCTCCTCGTTTGAAAGTCCTTTAGCTGTCAGAGGGGAAGCTGCTGTGCAGGAGATGAACTGTGCTCGGGCTTGCGGTTATCGGCTTGGTTTTGTTCTTGCAGGTCCTGAAGCAGCCCGTGACGCTGCTGTGGCGTGGGATGTCATTGCAGACGCTCGCGATGGCCTCGGAGGACAACGACCCCCTCTCCTCTGCATA
>NW_009218072.1:3103-3384 GCF_000690835.1 Fulmarus glacialis | reverse complement strand
CACTCTGGCACCCCAGTACCCAGCACTCTGGCACCCCAGCACCCTGGCACCCAGCACCCCGGCACCCTGGCATCCTAGCAACCAGCACCCTGGCACCCTGGCATCCAGCACCCTGGCACCCTGGCACCCAGGTGGGCACCGCTGCCAGCGGGGCCAGAGCTCAGCCCCGAAAACGGGGTGGGAGATCTCGATACGAAAGAGATGGAGCAGTGGGATGAAGGAAGGAGCAAGGCAAGAGCAGGCAGCGAGTCTGGCAGCGCACAGGCAGCAGGGCTCCCGGC
>NW_009218072.1:2251-2901 GCF_000690835.1 Fulmarus glacialis | reverse complement strand
GGTTTTCCCACGCTGACTCACGCTGCCGAGCCACTCGCTCGCCCAGAGCTGGTGGCGATGAGCTAGCCCCGGGGACGGGGTCCGGTCCTCTCCCCTCCATCTCTCCCGTTCCCATGGGAGCATCCCGGGTCCCTGTGCCGCCTCCGCACTGCTCCCTCCCCGAGGGCTCCCCCCCGATTTGCTGGGGTCACATCCAAAAGCATCTGAAAGTGATATTAAAACAACAGCAAAACAGTTTCCCTTCAACAAAGTAAATATTTAATGAATAAAATTGACATTGATGCATTTTTAATACTGGTACAATTAAATCCGCTAGCTGATTAAGTATTAATAACTCTTAATAAGTACAATCAGTGTGCCTGGGAGGAGAGGGAGCGTGGCAGCGGGGCGGGGGGACACCGAGGGATGGGGTCCCTCGCCTGCCTTGTTGGGGACAAGATGTTGGGGACATCTGCCCTCACAGGGAGCAAGGAGAGATCCCCCCCAGTTAAATATGGGAGGAAAGGGGAGGTCAGAGCAGCAGCTCGCGTCAGTCCCGGTGCCATTTCCAGTGTTTACCATCCGTAATCAAGTTGGCTTCCTCCTCTCCGCTCTTTTTTCCCCCTTTTTGTTTTCCCTGCAGGTGATGATGTGGACAGTGCCTGGGCGTT
>NW_009218072.1:1818-2116 GCF_000690835.1 Fulmarus glacialis | reverse complement strand
CTGGAGCGGGAGCCATCCCGTTCCAGAGGCTCACCGGGAGGAAGGATGCCGTTTGAATTAGAGGAGCGTCCACAATTAAATCACGCGTCTGGGCTGCTGCAGTTGAAGCCCGTGCTGGAGGAAGCGCTGAGGGGCCCGGCAAGGTGCGAATCCCGTCGTTCGGGGCACGCAAGCAGCTTCAGAGGCGCCGAGAGACATTTCGAAGGCCGCAGTGCGGAGAATGAAGGAGTCCAGGCAGCTGCCCCGTGGCCGAAGGGCACCGACGCAACGGCATCCGCAAGCGCCCAGTTTTCGCTTT
>NW_009218072.1:414-1715 GCF_000690835.1 Fulmarus glacialis | reverse complement strand
GCACCGCGGACCCCCGGCTCATGGGTGGGGGGTTCTGTAATGACTTCAGCAGTGCACGCGTGAGTCCCTGGGTGCGCCGCTGCTCGGGGTGCCGGGTGCTCTGTACCCCGTGCCAGGATGCCAGCCAGGACGGCAGACGACCCCGGTCCTGCCAGATCACAGA
This sequence comes from Fulmarus glacialis, assembly GCF_000690835.1. Lineage (NCBI taxonomy): Eukaryota > Metazoa > Chordata > Aves > Procellariiformes > Procellariidae > Fulmarus > Fulmarus glacialis. The sequence goes on along the minus strand of NW_009218072.1, from coordinate 1,552 downwards.
GGCCTGGGGCATGGGGCCGGGCAGGGGGGTGCCCCCATCCGCGGTGGGTCCCTTCAGCCCAGGGGTACTCCAACTCCAGGGGTGCCCAAACCTCACGTGGGTGCCTCGATGCCAGACAGGTGCCTCCAACCCAGGTGGGTGCCCTAAACATTGCTGGGGTGCTCCCAGCCCTGGGGTGCTCTGACCCCAGGGGTGCCCCTGAGCCGGACGGCAGTTCCCCTAACCCCGAGTGGGTGCCCCCACCTCAGGTGGTGTCCCCAACCCACGGGTGCGTCCACCCTAGACAGATACCTCCACCTCAGGAGTACCCCAATCTTAGCAGGGCCACATACCAGGATGCCCCATACCGGGGTGCCCCCACCTCAGGGGTACCTTCACCTCAGGGGTACCCCCACCTCAGGGGTGCCCCATACCGGAGTGACCATACCAGGGTGACCCATACAGGGGTGTCTGCACCTCAGGGGTACCTTCACACCAGGGGTGCCCCATATTGGGGTGCCCCATACTGAAGTGACACATACGGGAGTACCTCCACCTCAGGGGTGCCCCCACCTCAGGGGTGCACCATACTGTGGTACCTCCACCTCAGGGGTACCCTACACCAGGGTGCCCCACCTCAGGCGTACCTCCACCTCAGGGTGCTCCACCTCAAGGGTGCCCCCAACTCCGGGGTACCTTCATGTCAGGGGTATCCCCACCTCAGGGGTGCCCCATACTTGGCTGCCTCACCTCAGGGTGTCCCACCTCAGGGGTACCCCCACCTCAGGGGTGCCCCCACCTCAGGGGTGCCCCATACTTGGCTGCCTCACCTCAGGGTGTCCCACCTCAGGGGTACCCCCACCTCAGGGGTGCCCCCACCTCAGGGGTGCCCCATACTTGGCTGCCTCACCTCAGGGTGTCCCACCTCAGGGATATCCCTACCTCAGGGTGCTCCACCTCAGGCTGTCCCACCTCAGAGGTACCTCACCTCAGGGCTGTCCCATACTTGGGTGCCCCACCTCAGGGTGTCCCACCTCAGGGGTACCCCTATCTCAGGGTGCTCCACCTCAGGGGTACCTCACCACAGGGTGCACCACCTCAGGGGTGCCTCACCTCAGGGGTGCCCCGTACCTGGGTGCCCCACCTCGGGGTACCTCAC
>NW_009218072.1:0-218 GCF_000690835.1 Fulmarus glacialis | reverse complement strand
CCCCCGTACCTTTGTGCATGCCGGTGAAGCGATCCTTGAGGACGGTGAGCTCGTAGATGCGGCCGAACTCCTCGAAGAGCGGCTTGAGGTCGCTCTCCTCCAGGTTACGCGGGATCTGCCCCACGAAGAGCTTGATGGCGTCGTGATCCTTCATGGCGATGGCGCCGGGCGGGCGGCTCAGCCCGTTCACCCGGCCGCTGTTCGCGGTGCTGAACGCC
>NW_009218071.1:0-19294 GCF_000690835.1 Fulmarus glacialis | reverse complement strand
TTCTATGATTCTATGATTCTATGATTAATGCAGCAACTGATCTCAGAAAAGCCTCGCATTCATTTTCCTTGTACTCCCTTTTATCTGTCGCCTTTGTTCCTTTTCTCCTATAGTGCCAAGCCAAGACTCCAGTAAGATGCATTTGTTCCACTGCTAACCATCTCAAAGGAAGGACTTTTTATTGTCATAAAAGACTCAAAATAATAATAATGAAAATCTCCCAGTTATTTCAAATGGCCTGTTCTTCTTTAAATATTTTGGGGACTATGGGAATATCTGTATATACTTTGCACACACAGCTTAGAAACGTAGTTTCAATGGAGAGAAAGTTTCCTTCTAAAAGAGTTTCCAGTGTTAGCTGAAGCAATTTTTAAATGGAGCTTGAAATCCCACTGTTTTGTGGAATACTGACAGGGCTGTGGCAAGCAAAATTTGTCTTATACAAAAGAGAAAAAGTCAAATTTTCTTCCACCTAGAGTCAAGTTGATGCTAGTCTTCAAAGAACTCTCTTGTCCTTGTGGTTGATGTTTCTGTATGTGGAAAGATGTAGGTTAGGAGTTTCAGGACAGGACTCAGACAGACTTGTGTTTAGAGTTGACCATCCAAGAAGAGAAGGGAAATAAGGACAAACAACAGTGAAAAACAACACACAAGCTTTTTGCTAAATTAAACTGTCAAACAGCTGAAGTGGTAATACTATCTATATAGCTGGAAGAGAAATCCTCTCCTCACTCAGGTACTATAAGCTATTGCAAATATAATTCAGATCACCTCTTTCCAAGAGACTGTTAAACGCTAAATCCCTAACTGATACATTCTCTGTTAATTGTGTAATGCCACAGTGGCTCTAGGTTTGATCTGCAGCACACCAGAGCAGTTATAACTACCAGTAGCCATACACTGTAATATAGAAGTAGGCATTATCCCCAGCTATACACTATATAACTTGCAGTGTTACCTGATAACTCTGATGGGGCAGAGCTAACAGGATGGCTGTCTCTTCTTCCTTCCTACCAGTCTTCCAGAGGTATTCTAGTGGAAAGTAGGGTAGCCCTACTTGCTTTATTTCTCTTGTAAGAGCAATTTGACATCTGGGGGGAGAAAAGATGTAAATAAAAAAAATACAAAACCACCCCAGTGTAAATCCACCAAGTTCATTGGCTAGGGATCTGCATTGCATATACCAGTCACAGGACATTAATACATGCATTCCTTTGAGCTGTTGGGGTGTCTCTTAGGAAATGCATCCCAGGTGTTTCATGTTCCCTGTTTGTCTCTAAGGTTTAGGTTGATAAGATGTTCGATCTGGTTGCAGAGTGTCCCCGCTTACTGAACTTCATTGCTGTGCTTCATGTAAGTCAGATCTTCGTGGAGCATGAAAGAAGATATAGACTAGCTGGGACTGAGTGATCCCATTGAGAATGGTGGGGTAAAATTCTTAAAGAATGCAGGCTAAATGTGAAGCAAACCCACACAAATGTTTCAACTAGAAGTTTTGGTGTTTGTTCAACCATAGATTTGTATAATTGAATTTCCAAGGTTAAAACTAACAGCAATATTTCAATTCCCCGAGAAAGGTCAATCTTAAATTTTGACACACTCTAAAATCACATTTGCAAATTTGATGTTTAATAGATTAACTTCCTTTCAAGCAAACTGAAAACAGGCCTTTACTTCGTAAACAATGCTTTACCTCCACTCCCAAGAAACCTCCATTGTCAAAACTAAAGAGACTCTTATCAGCTATTTCATCCTGACTGTAATTTCCCTCCCCACAATTTTATGTTATAGTATGTATAGAAGAGCGAGGCTCTCTGGTGTTATATACCAGACAAAGAAATGATGGCTAATGCAGTTGTTCCACTATATAAATGCTTCCAGTAATTTATCCATCAAAAGTAGGAAGCATGTTTAATTATATTGTTGTACAGCTGCTGCAGGAATATTTTATTCATCAGAAATGACATGCACAATGATGGCCTAGTGAAGTTAAATACTATAAAAAAGAAAATAATTCATAGCAGAATGTTCATGAATTTTCATTTTCTCTTTTAAGAAGACTGCAGTAGAAAAAACCAAAACCTATGCTATGAAATAATTCATTTTTCAGCACTATTAATTCAGTTTATTCTGGCATGAATACTGGTGCTTTGCAGAGCACACCATATCTAAGACTAGCCATTTCAAGGGTGAAGATAGGAGTGATTTCATTTATTAGATTTCTCCTGTTTCCTTTAATATCTCTTCTGGTAGGAAGGATCATTTAGGCTTTGTTTCAGATCAGGGCTTTTTGCTCTTAGTCTTCATTACTGATGAAAATTTAGAGACCAACAGCATATTCATTTAATATACTATAGAATAATTCATGTCTGAAAGAGTAAAGTAAAAGGAAAAAAACGAAAAAGCAAGCCTCCCTACTAAAAAGGGATGTTAGTCATTTCTCTCTGTAATTTTTTTGGCAGCTGATGTTCTATGTTTTGTAAATCATTAAATCTAAAACAGCTGAAGCTGTAAAACTAATGTAGCAGGTCAGGGAAAACAACCAAAACAGGGTCAAAGAATCTGAACCCATGTTACCAGTTCAGTCAGTCTTGTGTCACATCACTTACTCTTCATTTTAGCATGCTAACTTATCAATATCACTGCTAATAAGAAATATTATCCTCCACATGCTTTCAGAGACCTTTGCTGCAGAAATGTAAGAACTGGAAGTTTCAGAAACAAAAGGAGTAAGGCGTTTTCTTGAAGCAAGTATTTTTAGAAAGACTTTGTAATAAGAGGATACAATAGAATGACTATTCACGTCACATGAAGCAAGAAGAGTAGCAATGAAAAACAAACCAGTAATGTGAAGGAAGAGAAGATAAAGGACAAGAGGCAGTTATTAGTTTAGACATGTGAGGTGAGACCCTTTATTAAAAAACGTGGCAAAGAGCTGAACTTGATTCTGCAAGAGATAGGAAGGCAAAAAACCCAAAACTGAACAGAAAGAGAAAGTGTGGGAGAAGACGACATATCAAGTAGTCAAAGTTTAGATACAAATGAAGAAGGGACAAATTGTCCGCAAGGATATGAACAGCAAGGAGGAAAGGATGGATTTTGATGATCAAATGGAAAGAAGGCTTACTGAGCTGCAAAAGAGAACAAGAATGACACTGAGTGCATTAGCCAGAGCAAAGAAAACAATGAAGCACGTGAATAAAAAATACTAGTCATTGCTCTAGTCCTACTGTACACCTTTTGTCATCTTTCAACCACAACATCAGAACTGCAGCTGTGTTACTTTCAAATGCAAAAATGTTACAATTGATTTCTTGAATTTGGACCAGCATGTATTGAAAACGGTGCTGCTCACACTGTCTTTAAAGCAGTTTAGAGAATAAAACTTAACCTTTTCTATAATAGCAACTAAGGACTGATGTAAGCAATACAATTTTTATGGAATGATCTCCATCTCACTGGCACAAAAATAGTATTTAATAAAGATATATTCATTTCTCCAAACTTACAGAATATTTATCTACAAACCTCAGAACCAAATACAAATATTTCTTGAGCAGTCTCGTCATGTATCTCTTTCTGTGATTCATTGATTTTGTTTGGAATGCATTGCCTGGTCTTAAGCCTAATACAGAATGAAAGGAAAATGTCATCCTAAAGGTCAAATATCCAAACTAAAAAGAAGATTTTTAGAGATAGGAATTAAACCCAGACATATTAAAAAAAACATAATTTGTTTTTAGCTGACAACCACATACTGTAAAGAAAACTTGGTCAAATTTAGACTGAGCTTCAGCAGATATTAAAAAAAAAAATTGATTAAAATTACGAGAAAAAAACCCAAATTTCTTTTGTAGGTGAAACTATAAACCCATTTAGTTGTAACACCATTAACATGTTTTGGAGGTTTAGGAGTGTTTCTGATTAAAGGATTGGTTTTTCTGGGTACTTTTCACTGTATGCTTTTCCAGATTTTGTTTAAATATAAAATACACATACTCCTTTTTGTTACTAACCATTAAGATATAAAAATAGAGAGCTCCTAACATCCAACTAGTGGCATTAAATTGGATCAATATGTCAGAGAAACGCTTCTGAAAAAATTAACACTGCATTTTCCAAACAGCTTCCATTTATATTTCCGTTGAAGCATCCAATTCTCTCATGAGATGCATGACTACTCCTGGTCACATTAAGTTCAGTACTAGATTCAGCAGAAAGCTTTTCCTGAACCTGAACATTCAAATAAGGTTGAAGTGCTATACATACATATAGAGTATAATCTACACAGTAATCTATTTCAACTCAAGTTTCCCCTTTTGAAGTAATATGTTAAGGTTACTTCTTCACGAGGTGTCTGAAATAAGATTCTCTCATTCACAGATGTGGAAACTGGACTTGAAGCCCCGGAAAATACAGTCTATATACAGCAAGGAATGGGGAATGGCCAAAGCCCAGCTAGCCTTGTTTACTTTCTTTACTATTTACTCTCATTCTGTCAGACATTCAAACATGTAAACAAAAAAGGAGAATGAGAATGCTTGCTCAAGTGACTGTAATCTCCTGTGCATCAATATAATACAGGGCATTTATGGTTTCATCAGTTTTAAAAGATAAGGAGATAATTATTTCTCATTTTAAATGAACATAAAGTAATAAAAGGGAAGCTCTACAGATGTTTGCTATGTTTCTGTACCCATATTTCAGCTCCTTGATGTTCAATATAATTTCATATTTTCTAGTTTTAGATTGTCCAGAGAAAGTCCAGAGGACCCTGAATTGTGCTTTATAGCTTTACTTTAAATAAGCATAGCAAGGTTTTTCTAGAAAGGTCCAAGTTTCTAAGCTTTCCAAAAAAGTCGGTTCTCATACACAGAAAAGGAGATACCTTGTAAATTCCTACTATTTAATTTTAAGCAAGTAAGAAAGGAAGCCTTTGAGTTTGGGGAAACACCTTGGCATTTTCCTACAAATACCAAAAGATGACAGCATTATGAGCAACACAGAGACTTAAAGCTTCAGGAGTCTTACTAGTCTCCATGGTTATTTATTCTGCAAAAGAAAAACAGTATTAAATAGATAATGATACATGGTAGAATTTAATAATGAATAATAAATTTTCTTGGAATTTTTTGATCATTTAATAAAAGATGTGAATCCTTATTAAATTTTAGAGCATGATTAAAAAGGAAAAATAAGGAATCTTTGCACTTCTCTGGAAAGTTCTAAGGGATTTATTTATCAAGTTATGAGAAAATAACATTAGATTAGGAAAGAGTCTTCCAAAAGCATAACAGCATCAGAATATGATTTCTTAAAAGCTGGACTAATATAATCATCAAAGTACTACATGCCTAGCTGCTTCTTCCTGGAAGCTAAATCTATAAGCATACCTAATAGACATTTCCTTAAATAGTTTGTGTCCTATCAGTCTGTCATATAATTGACATACTTCTTTACCTTTTATTCAGGGATACAAAAACCTCCCAGCTTTCTGTCAACATATCTTTGCACACAAGGATAATGAAGTTAAGTTTTCCTATCTCGTTAGCTATAAGCAGCTACTACATAGTGACAGTTCTTTTCTTGAACACAGAAATCAAAACCAGAAATATTTTGGTTCATTCTGGTGTGTATCTATATATGTGCACCGTATACATATATATGCGTATGTGTATGTACACCAAAACATGTATTCATACATATATATATGTACATATATTTATCTTCAGTCAAAGGAACAGTGGACAATTTAATTGAATGATCAAAGTTTCAAATAAATAGATAAAAGAGATTATTAACATTTGTGAGATGGGGCCTCCAACAACCCACGTGCTGAGACAGGTATAAAGAAACTTGACTGGCCAATTGTCTTAACAATATTATAAAAACCACATCAAAGAACTGAAATGATGGACAAGGGGCTTTGGAATAAAAAGAAATTATTAGAAATGTCATTTCACAAAGCTTTTCCTAACTGTATCCTATAGAGAATGAAAAATGCCTGTTCTGATGAAAAATTTTGTAAAAATTATTTTGTGGCTTCATTAGGGGCTTTGTTCAAAGCCCATTTACAGCCAGTGACAGGTTTTCAGCTCACTTCAGGGGCTTCAGAGCACAGTGTATTTTGCTGAAAGAGAGAGATAAAAAACCTCCTCTTTTAACTTCTGTCATTGAATATTAGAACTGTGAGTATCATCACCTTTGATGTTTGCTAGTATTTTTTTTTAACGCAATGGTTTTAATTATCTGTAATTTTGACAAAATAGAATCATTAAGGCTGAAATTTTCTATGCAAGATCACTTTAATCTGTTTTGTCTTGATTTTAGCAAAAACAGTTAAGAGAAAGTGTGTTGTTCCCAAGTATTAAAAGAAATTCTTATTGATGATTGATTCTCATCAACTATTAATTGGAAAGCTACAGAAATTCTGTGCTTTCAAAGCAGGCAGCTAAAATATAGCAGGGAATGTTCTTATAGGAAGCATGAGCTACCGATGCCTGTGGAATTCTGCCCAAATTATCTGCTTTTAAAAATACAATCTTCATATGCTTAGAAAAGACAGCTTTACTGTAACTGATAAATTTCATTTGTACTAAGAATGCTTCAGACTGAGGCCTCCAGATATTTTCCATGCAGCATCTGAGGACCGTGTAAGATCCAAGTCTGCTTATTAACACTGATAATAGGAACCTACCCTCTCAGTCTCGGTTCTTCCTTCTTTCTTCTTTCCTTCCCCAACCTCAGCTTCCCTAGAATAAAACTGGGATTATAACACCACCACAAAAACAGTCTCAGAATTAAAACAGCTCAATGAAAACCCATAAAACTAAATCATATTCTTTCCTTAGCTACCGAATTCCTATATGCTAATGAACAAGCCATTTAAAATAGACCTTTTGTGAATGGCCATTAAATATGGACACATAGTTAATGATCACCTGATTTCTGACCTATGATCCTGGTATGCAGACATACTGAATAGTAACATCTGGAACAGAAGTCAGCAGGAGCTTTGCTTTAAACTACTGTACCATTGAGCTATTTGTAATGCTAAATAGTCTGGAAAACAGGTCATGGGTAGGTCAGTTTGTCAACCAAACTGAATAGTATTTTGACCTTAATCTCCATGTATGGCAGTATATGACAGTATGTCACCTTCTCATCTTGCAAGGCAATCTGAAAATAAATATTTTTGAAACAGATAAAGCAGAGACGTTTGCCATAGAAAAGCAAGGAAAGACATTGTTGGAAATTTTGGAGTTGGGAATAGGTTGAGATAACACAACCGGAAGTAGAGAAAAGCAAAAAAAAATTCACAAGTTCATCTGTTGAATCCAATCCCATTTTAAGGCTTTGAATCTCTTCAGGAAAAGCAAATGAAAAAAAAAAAAAAAAGCCCTGGGCATTTTTATAATGTGAAGGTGGATTTAATGATTAACAATCTAGATGTTATTTCGTTCCTGAAGTTCACAACTGATGTATGACACATCAATGAACAAACAGAAAGACAGAAAAAAATATCCCAGTCCAACTCCCTCCTCTATGATGGGATTTTCTAGTATATAGAAAGAGAACTGACTTTTATTCTTCTACCTGCTCTCCAGAGCATAATAGCTGCAAGATCTTTGATCTTTATTTAACTGCTGCTTATTCACCCATATTTTAACATAATATAAACAACTGATGCAAATATGGGAATTTTGTTAACTTTGTTACTTTGTTAACTAATATTGTTTACTGTTATGGTTGTTAGAAATTAAATGTACAGCAGATTCAATATGTCACTTAAAATGACATTTTCACTCCTGCAGTAATGAAAGTGAATTAAATATATTTTTTTTCCTCTGTAGTAATTCTGATCATCTTTTAAATCTAAGCTCAGGGAAAGTTTTGTGCATATCTGTCACTATAAACAGCTTTCCTTCTCTTCAAAAGAAAGACAGGTTCTCTTAATTTTGTTTCTTCTGTTGCTTTTACCTTCTCTTGCTGCTAAACTCATAATTGCCGTCATGATACCCAAGATTCTTTTCTTCAGAGAGCTGGGAAATACAGACTGCCATTAAATGTTATTTTTTGACTCAACATTTCTGAGTTAACTGTAAAGTTACCTGCTACTTTTCAGTTGGCAGCTTTTGGAACTACAAGAATCTGAGCAGGATTGTTCTTCTTGCTCACTGCTTTGAGCTTCAAGCTTCAAAAATCTCCAGATTCAACATGAAGTTTGGTCAAAACCAACAATTGTTGCTCATTCTTGTCAACAAATCTAAACTATTTTTTTTTTCCAAGGCTTTTGACAGAGCAGATTAATCTGAACTTAAATCTGCAAGGAAATCCCAGATTACTTGAAGTAAATAAAATTTTATATTTCACAAGAATGATTAAGAAACACTCCAGTCAAGGCAGATGATAGCATTTCTGTGACGTGTGCAAACCACTACTCTGTGCTTATACTGTGAATTTGCTACAAAAACAGATGTATAAAAGGAAAATACATACTTGACAAAGCTGCAAGTCAAAATTAATCAGGTCATTAGATCAGAAATCCAAAGGAGAGCTTAATTAGATATGAATTATCCAATAATTGTGAGTATCTCTGATGTACATTTGTTTGGACACCTATTACTAAGGGTCTCTGTCCTTGTTCTAATCTTACAGCTAAATTCAAGAACATCCCCTTTGAGTCCTGTCAGCTTCCAGCTATCTACATATTATATTCAAATTCTTAGCTGTTAATGTGAATGTCAACAGAGCTAAGTTCTTTGTAAAAATTTTCTGGCAAATTTTTAGGGGTTGTATTTCTTGTTTTCAAGTATGTTTGGGTTGAATAAGTTTGACCCTACATCTTTAGATGTCTTGCAATCTCAGGTACCCACTCCTGTCCCTGATTATTTTGGCTAATAACAATACCTTTTCATTCTGATACCAGACAAAAAGCTTGAGTGTTTCTATGTCTATGCTAAATATTCCTAGGCATAGCAAAGTTTCACCTTCCTTTTAGCTTTTCATCAACACTTTTCTGTCTGACATAAAATCTAACTTCAAACCCAGAATACTGTCAAATTTCAACACAGTAGATATGAATATAAAAATATAAAATATGCACAATATCTTTTGTATAGTCAGCTAATACATTTCTGCCTGTTAGGCTCTGAATTTACCTTATCCAGGATCCAAATATGTCAGTAGAAGGAAGAACTCACAAGTTATCCTTCTAGGAGGAGTAAGCAATACACGTAAGCTATGCATTTAGATATTACTCGGATAACTAAAGGTAGAAATCTACCTCTGCATTTATGGTATGTATCTAAATAAATGCCTGATTTTCAGCATTCAAAATTGCTATGTGGGGAAAATATGCTTGTGCTACTTACTATCAAATACAGATTTGCAAACTAAACTGAATGTTTGAAAACATTAAATGCAGTATTTTTTTCCTACGGGTACCAAGAAATATCCTTCAATATTTCTCAAAAGACATATTTATGAGCAGATTAGACAAGCACTTGTCATTATTGCAGGTAGGCGTAAAAGACCTTTCCACAACAATCAATTTCTCTGCTTCTGCTTTTACATATAAGTTAGACTGAAATTTTAACCTCTTTTTCATCTTCAGGACAGTTACTGTGTTGCAATGAAGTGATTACCTCAGACAGTGCTTGAACAGAAACCTTCTTATAGTATGTGTAGCACTGTGGACAGGCATATCAAATACCTGTGTTAGACTTATATTCTACTGCACTGAAAATTAAAAGGAGAAAAAGTGAGGCTGAAAAGAAAAAAAAAAAAGGATAGTTTCCCTTAAACTTAGATGAGATGTTATGAAGAAATAATCAAGCTGGAACTTATTTGAACTTCTCTGTCTAAATCAATACTGGAGTAGTCTGTCTTTGCAGTGATAAGACAGGAAGATTCAGCCTTTCTATTGGGCTCAAGGCAGAATTCACAGGTTGAAGTGTAATCAAAAATTATCTCCTAGCTCTTTTTTTTTTTTTCCTCCTAGAGATGAAGCTTCAATCGATGGTCTCAGAGCTTCAGATTATCTGTCAGACAGAGAAAAGCTGTCTCAAGCAGCGAGGACCTCTAATCAAATATTGACAGATGAGATGTTCTGGGTGATAAAAATAGATTTTAAATCCAAAGTGACTTTTTTTTTTATTAGAATCATAGCCTAACTCTTAAAGTCATGAGGTAAGATAAATGATACAGTCTAAGCCTTCCAATCAATTTATTACCTTTCCTAAATATAATGAATATGTTTCCTACTTAAGCCAAGGTCAAACCCCCACAAATTAACCTAAATAGCTTCATATTTTCCTCTAGATTGATAAAAACCCAACTTCTACTTGATTTGAAAAAGTTACAGTTTTGAAAGGTATATAGAGAGAATAGGCAATACTGGTAGAAATGGTCATACTCTACAACATTTAACTAGCATACCATTCTAACTGAACCCATGGTAACAGTGTAATATTTAACAGCTCACCTAAAGAGATTCCTATAACTAGAAAATATTGATCAGCTTCAAAACCCAATTAAAACTTTACTGAAATTAATGCAGTAAATTACATTGTCCGTAGGAGTATATTAGGTAGCAGAAAAAAACTGCCACCAACTAACCACTGAAAAATTCAACAAAACTGAAAAGAATTCTATCTACTCAGAATTAAATAGCTTTAATATAAATCCAGCTTGAACTGATGGGCACACAGTTCTTGGGTCCTAGCATAAGCCTACTAACAGATGCTACTGGTGGAAGAAAAAAGGGAGAAACATGTTTTCAACCAGACCCCCCTCTATAACTTCAGTATTGAACCAAAAGGGTTTAAATTAATATAAAAATGTTACCCTTAACATGGAAATTATGATCTTGATGCTGCTTTGTTATAAGAGCATTTAAGCCTGTGCACTGTTGGATTTCCTAAAAGCACAAGACACTTTAAAGGTTAAAAAAAAAAAAAGGCAAAAAAATCATATACATAATTCTTCCAATATTTGGCTTTGGGTTCCTGAAGACCACAGCCACTATCAAAGGGGAGTCCATAAAATCTGCTGTAGTGTGGGAATCAAGGAGAGAGGGAGAAGGAAGATGTCAGGCTATCATTTTTTTACCGATGCATCACATATCTGCACACAGTGTTTCAGCTCAGGAAACATCCTTCCCAGCAGGATGATGACAAGCAATCATCATCCGAACGATGCAACATCAGCCAAGGTTAACATGAAGCGGCATATCAGAAAAAGACTGAGGGTTGAAGAAAGGAGATAGTTTATGCCTGGAATGCAAACGTGGCCAACCGTGTGGTGCAGAGAGCCCAAACAGTGTAATAAGTGGAAGATGTATGATAGACATGCAGTAATTACAACCAATTAGGAGGTGTATGACACAACATACATCCCACAGTATCTTGCTGGCTATTTGACGTACATCTCAAATACTGGTATACTGGGGAACTGAGAAATGCATAGACTTTTGTGACTGGGTTTACCAGTACTGCTAGAAGAAAGGAGAGTAACAAAAAGGAATTTCAGGGTAAGACGAATGGACAATGAAGCTGTGCTCTGGAGTCATGGGACAAAAGTCAACGTAGATCAGTATCTCGAGGCCATACTTATCTGGCCAATACTGAGACTAAAATCCAACTATGATTCAGTACAGCTATTATAAAATGTTTTGGTTTTATAGGCTAAATGTATTATAAAACACATGGAAACTTAAAGTGGAACTTTATTTTGAATTGATGAAGTGTTTTTAAAGCATTGCGGTCATGTAATCTAATTCACATGAGAAAATTCAATAGTAGACTAACTTTTCTTTAAACTTTTAAAATGGTATGCAAAACAGACATCTACATTTTCATGCAATGATATGCTAACTCAAGCTCAGTATCTGTCAACCTAGGATATGATAAAATAAACTTGACCTTTTCAATTTTATAAAAAAAAAATGTTTTGGTATAAACATTGTGCAAACAACCAACAAATTTAATGTTCCAAGCAATTATTAGATAGTTTAAATCAAATGTATATACCCATTGCGTGTGTATAAAAATATATAAAAATTGAGGTCACAACTATATGAGCAATAATTTAACTGAAAGATTCTTTCATTTATTAAAGTACAATCAAAAAAGTATAATGAAAATCATCAGAGCTAAACTACTACTACTACTACCAATAATAACAACAACAATAATAATCCTATTATGGGACACTAGGGCAGTACCAGCATTTAACAGTCCTCAGGAGAAATATATTCTCCTCTCCAGCCTCCTTACAACATCCAAATAAAACCTTATTGAGATAAAGAAAGCTTTCTAACACCAGCACAGAAGACAATTCCCTATATTTTCACTATCATGCTTCAAGAAGAAATTTTTGTAAGAGTATCAAAATAATTCTGGCAAGGCATGATTTGCAATTTAGTGCATATCCAAAATTTAACTAAACGATTTGGCCTGTGATTTCTCCCTTGCAATACTCACAAAGATTTTATCTGATTTGCCTGTTTATAAGCTTTGTTGTTACAAGACCCTCATCCTCCTTATACGCAAAAAATACCAATTAAGTCTCACAGCATCCATTTTAAGCAGAAAAATGACATCCAGTTTACAGATAGGGAATTTCATGAGTTCACCAAAGTCAAATCAAGGTCAGATGTAGTCAGCTGTAGAACTGCCACCGAATTCAAGATTAATCTCAAACTACAATAAAGCTCACATTAAATTGAGAAGAGACAAATTTTGCTTCAGTCTCCAGATTCACAGTGCTGGGCACTAACTTCTAGCTACAATGTTTTTTGAATTAACACTGGCTTGATCTTTTTTTTCCCCCTTGGATTGTTGGTTACCAACACTGCTCAGTTTGAGAAATAAACCAGTGACTGTAAAGGAATTAAGAGGAAAAATTAGTAACACAGGAGTTAAACTGCTTTTATTCTCATCAGAGAAATTCCACAGTGTGGTTGCTCTGACAACTGCGTCCATTGCACAGAGATATATTTCACTACATTTCATCTGCATCACACCCAGACTTATTCTGTGATTTTTCCACGGTGTAAATTAGTTTAGATTAAGAGCAAGTGAGGCAGAGGCCTGTCACTCGGATAATTTTTTTCTATCCAGGGTTCAAAGGACTAGTGTTACAGAAACAAATGTTTTAAACACTTTGGAGCCATAAATTATATATTTTCTAAATCTCTTTCATCCAATGAAGAAACACGCTATTTTCACACTTCTACTATGCATGTATTACACCATGTGGGTATGTAAAGGTATTCCTGCAAATCTCTCCTTTGGTCTTTTCTAGCTAGTCTACAGCCAGCAAAGAAATAAAGATCAAGTTATGGTAGAAAGAAGGGGGTTGGTTTTTTTTAAAAAAAATTGTACTTAAAACATGCACTGTAAACATGCACTTGCTTTTTCCTGCATGAACATTTAGACAGACATACAGTGAAAATTTTCTTTCTAATTTATGTGTTTGGATAGAGATTCTTGCTAAGCATCCAAAGGTTATCTCCCTCACAATACCTTTTCTGGAAGTTGAGCACCATGCATACGGTTAATGGAAGTGATGCAGATAATTTCCCTGTTCTTTAAAGCTTGCTTTTCGGACCAATTATCCCCAAAGCATTTGGTTAATCAGTAGATACCTACTCTCTCTACAAAGCAATGAACTGCCAAATAAACTGCATAATAACTACTTCCTGATCTTAGCGCTGTTATTCTATAGCTCCAATTTTGATAGTTTTGCTTTAACACATAACATTTACATTCTAAGGTACACCACACATAAAATAAGTTATCGTATAAGAAGGAATGTGTTTTATCCAGGAATGTGTTTTATCTTCACCTGAAAGCATGTTCATTTTTTTCACATACATTCAAATTCAAAAGGCATTTCTATCACTGACTTCAATTCACTCAACAGTTTTGGTATTTTACTCAAAATTTGTTTTTATTAAGAGATACTAGAAATCACATTTCTCCAGCATTATTTTGTATTGCTTCCTGAACTACATATGTTACCTGTTTGTTTAGCAGGGCATATTTACTAAGGCTTGTATCTTCAGGTAAATGCTAACAATGTGAATTCTTCCACTGTGTAGAAATTGTCCATACATTGACCAAAACTCAGATTTTATGTATGGAAAGTTTTGTAAAGTTTTAAAAGAGCATTTGGAATGCTCGTTAGTAATAACCCCACACAGGCAGGTTTATTTAGTCCCAAAACAACACTCTGTTCACTCTCTCCCAGCCTCACTTTATTACTGGACCGTGCAGACCAGTAAGCTCCAATGTTTCATTACGCTGACTTGCATGATACACTTTGGCTTTCACTACACAGTGTATACAGGTGATTGACAGCCTGTCCTAACACTGGATGACTATCCTCTGCTTATTGACATTATCCATATCCTCACCAAAGGGTTTTAGCTGGAAGGCCATGCTTAGACAATTGCTTGCATTCCCATTTAAATAAAACCTAGCTTCTTTATGCAGATGGTGAGGTTGGGGTGAGTTACAAAAGTAAAGTGTCCAGTTAATTGTGCAGTGAAAACATGCCACTAAATATCAGTATCCATTTGAAAGCGACTTGCAAACGCTAGCTGAAACTTTCTCATTGCTGCTAAAGGAACTAGAGCTGTTAACTTAGATACTGACAGATAGCAGAGTGGAATAAGGTAAACAAACAGAAGTAGGTTTTAGCTTTCTTTTAAAACCAAGCCAAACAAAACAACCTTTTCATACCTTCACATCTTCGAATCAGAAAATTGATTAAGGTGTTATTTAAATTGACATAGATAAATAGTGCAAAAGATTGCAAAGACATTTACCTAATTAAAAATGAGGCTTATTTTATAAACCAGACTTCAATTCAGCTTAAGTGGATTGAAAACAATTAGAATTGGTGTATTTCCTATACTTATGTAAGGCTTTGGATGCATCTGAAAAGCTCCTCACTTACGATCTCCGAGTATGATGTATTACCTGATATAGCTAGTGGCCATGTTATTTCAAGAAATTTTAAGCAGAATACTCCATTAGTCATTACGAAGTGTTCTGTTAAGGAAAAAAAAAATGTGCCGAATGACTGATGACTGTACCTTTCAAGAAGACTTGGAGATAATTATTTATTTATTCTTGTTGGGCAACACAAATACAGTATCTTTGGTGTCAGTTTAGCAATTTCTGCTGCAGAGCGTTATTTTTTGTTTCACCTTCATAGAGAATTCATTTGCAGGCACCAACGAGCATCTGAAAGGTGACACAGGCACAGTTTAAACTTTCATGAGTTAATACAGCACTTGGGTTAAATTTTTCCTTGTGTAAGCAAAGCTATACAATGGTACTAGACTTCTATGAGCAGCTTAAATTCTTTTTCTTTACACTAGCAACCCAACCAAGTTGTTTCTTCTTTCTTTTCTTTTTTTTTATTTTTTTCTTTTTTTTTTTAAGAATAATGTTAAGGTGACAGGAGTCAAAAGTAAGTTTAACAAAGGCAATAACAAAATGAAGTTGTCCCATAGTTTTTTAACGTTGGAAATGCCATTCTCACAAACACAGCATGTGTAAAAACACCAGGGTATCCAGAGCTCTTATTGGCTTACAATGATTTATTACAAGCAATAATTCTGCATTCCTAGCAGTTGCTGGGGCAAGGCTGTGCTTGAGGCCTGTGCACATACATATTGGAATTAATGGAGCAGCAGCTCATGCTGCTGCGAACAGCTGGGGGTGCTTAACTTGTTTTTCTCCACAGAATTTTTGGATTTCATTTGTTTCTGGCAATTATGGAATGCAATAAAAGAGATAATGGTGAATGAAGAGAAATGGAGCTATGTAAGGCAAGAAAATCTGGACAACAAAATATGCTGGTCAACAAAATATGCTGCTCTGATGTTATAGATAATTTATTTTTATATTTTACACTGTTTTACCTGTTCTCACCTCCCCCTAAATGCTTTATTTGATGTCAGTAAGATTAAAGATGGCTGCAGGCACATCTGTAAAATACACTGGGCAGCATGATACAGACCTTCAACCTCTCGTTGGTCACGTCTGCCTCAAAACCAGAAGGAAAGGGCTTTTAGCTGGGGCAGTGTGTTGCTAATATGGTCCTACTGTTTCTAGACCTGTGCTGTTATTACCTCCAGGGCTGTTAAAAAATGGCACTGCTCTAGGCTGTGAGGATATGCCACCCCTGGTTTGCACCTCCTCTGGAATCTCTTTCCTTCTGAAACTACTGTTGGACTTAAATTGTACTCACAACAGAAATTTATTTGTGATAGTTACTGTGCACAGCTCTACAGCTCCAGCATACTGTCAGGGCAACCGCTATGTTCTCACTTTTTAAGTTCTTCGCAAAATAAAACAAAAAAGAAAAAAAGGAGCAGTAAATGTAAAACAGTGCACTTGAGAACGGATTTTATTAGCACTGCATCTGATTGCTGCAGAACATGCAAACAGTTCTAAGCTGCTGTTGGGGAGCATTCATTAGGATCAGAAAGAGGGAGGCAAAGATGGGTGTTTCAGCAGCTGAAGAGAGGCTGAAGGGCAGCTGCAGAAACTGGAACGTATGTGATGCTTCACGCAGAGACTGCAGGTTCTACAGCTGCTTAATTCCCTATGGAATGTCCCTTTTCTCATGAATATTCTTTTATTCACTGTATCTCCTCCAAAGGGGTTGGGAACGCCACATCACAGAATCCTGTCTAGTACTCTTCAGGGTCTAACTTGCTATTGCTTTTTAAAGTCAGCTAATGCTCTGAAATGATTGCTTATTGCTGGGGCATGTTTTGATTGCTCTCCTGTCTTCCTTAGGCTATTCAAATGAAGGCAGCAGCTGCATTTAGCCATTCACAGTCATTTATGCCTAAAGGCTCATGTTTCCTGTCAAAAGCTGGAACCAGTGATTGTATATGATTTTTGTTCTTTAGTTTAATCGTACATCATTGATATGTTTTTGTAGCATTTTCCATCTAGTAATGACTTTATTGATCCATTCTTGAGTCTTTCATCTTTCCATGCATCTAAGCACATTGTAACAAACTTCAACTGATTATTTTGTACCTTAAATTGCACATAAATATATATTATAGAGCTATTCAATAATCACTCAATATCAACAGGCTTACTATACAAGGGCCCAAGACAGAGCCAGGCATCCTTAACTGTCACTGGAAATAATCATAGCTAAAAAGGAACAGAACTAGGTTGCTACCATCTGCTTGGTCTGTTTTCCATTGCAGAATCAAAATGAAAAGAAAAGAAAGAAATGAAAAAAATTAAGAAAACATGAAAGAAAAATAAGCCTATGACCACAACAGCAAACAGTAAAAAAATCTTTCTTTTTTCTTAATAAGAATATCAATTCAAGTGCAGTGATTTTAACCTTTAAATTTATTTTTTCAAAACATATTGTTTGACAATTAAGAACCTTATGCTCTTACATTCTAGATATCCTCATCAAGATAATATCTAAATATACTTACTTTCCTCTGATATACTGTCCTCTTTTTCTCTGATGGTTTTTCAAAGAATCAAAGATATTTGTGTTGAAATGAAAGCTTCTTCTACCACATCCATGCTTTCAGTTTCTATCACATTCAACTGCTACACAGCCCACAGTGCTGGATTTCTAATATTGCTAATATCACTTCCATAGCAACACACTAAGATATCATAAACATGGCATTATGGCTTTATTCCTAGATTAGGTCTAAGGAGGAGCTGATTTCAAAAGGCAGCTCTTATTAAAACATACATATACATAACTATCAAAAGTAATTGCCAACGGGATACAGATAATGGCTTTCAGAGTACTGTAAATCAGTCTCACAAAAAAGTTTTCCCTCTTCAAATCTGACCAAGAACAAAGAACTTGTTTTGTTAGTGATGTTTAGAATATATTTCCCCAGCCATCCGTGAAGAAAGTAGCATATAATCACAGGTATTCAATTTCTAAGAAAGGTAACATTACTTGTGTTTTTCACATGCTGGGTTCAGTCCATTACATATTGGATTCAACGCTGTGTAAAATGAGGGTAAAATGTGGGTCCATCCTTTGAGTTGCAAATATTAAGAATCCACAAAGAGCAGAATGAATGAATGAGAAGGAATTCAACTTGAAAAACTGGCAAAATAATTTTATCAATAAATCTTTTTACTTTTAAGCACAAAATGTAATACATTAAGTAGAAGACATATCATTTTGGTCAGCATTCTGGCATATCTTATGATATGTAGTGACTAAGGGCAAATGGGCTCCACTTGTTACTTCCTGGCTGGAATCCTAAGTAAAATTGTAAAAGGAGGATAATGCAAGCAACCATATACAGGCTGTACTACTGCGTGCTTTGCAAACGGCCAAATATCTCAGAAATAAAAGATGTTATTTTAAGACTAACTAAATCTACATTACTTTTACTCTGTACACTTTTCAATGGCAGTAGTTGTGATCACAGCGGAAAATACTACTCCTGTATTGGTGACAAGACAGGAATTCATTGGGGTTCATCAGGAAAAGAGTATGTCCAGATCTCTCGATTATGAAGTAGCGTGTGGAAAAGGAAGAACTATCTTCTATTTCTAAGGCATTCAGGAAGGTTCCTCTTCCAGCTCTATATTAAAAGGGAAGGTTCTACAAGGATGACTTCAAGGTCAAAAAACAAAAAAAGAATGAGCAGCTTTCAGCGGAGAATACTTCAGGATCTGTACTAGTACCTGCTTTGTTCAATATATTCACAACTTGTCTGGGAAGATGAAGAATGAAGTTTCACAATATAAGGTTATTTAGAATAGTGAGAATAGGAGCCAACTGTGAACAATTTCAGGGGGAAAAAAACCCCTGTGCAACTGTACTATAAAATGGCAGATAAAATTAGGTGTAGCAAGATAGATATATAGCGATGCATATGGAAAAAAAGAATCTGAATTTCACATACAAAACAATGGACTCTATGCTTTCTCAGGAGTGGTGTCTTGGGGTTTTCACTACATCAGCTCAAAGCTCAGTAACAGTGAAAAAAATTAATCGAATGCAAGAAACAATAAGGAAAAGAACAAAATAAAAAATGTTGTTATGCTGTCATGGAAATGCATGATGCACCTGTGTCTTGAATAATGTATGCAGTCAGATTACAACTCAGTAAGTTTATGGAAGAACTGGGAAAAGTCCAGAGAAAAGCAATTGGTATGGCTTAAGACGGGGATTCTTCAGTCTGGAAAAGAGACAGTTGAGAGGAAAAAAGATGTTTTAAGCCACTCGGGTCAGATGTGTCGTTATCTCAACC
>NW_009218070.1:0-14676 GCF_000690835.1 Fulmarus glacialis | reverse complement strand
TTTATACATACATATAAAAATCTCACAATTCTCAAGTTACAGTCTTTACCCTTAAGGGGAATGAATGACAGAGTAATTACAAAATTGTGTAACAAGTCTATCTTGCAGCAACGTATTTCGGTTAAAATTTTTCAGCACACAATAAATTGCCAGTGCACATAGAAACAGTCCAAAACAGTAACCTTTAATATACCAACTCAACTATGAGTTGTATGCTGGAGCTGTACTAATACCACTCCGCTAATTTGAAGTAAACAATTCTACATGATGAAAAGGTGGCAGATAAAAGCCGTGCCAAACCCCTTCCCAAATACAGTTAATTCTGAATATTCACCATCTGTCAATCAGGAACACCATGCTTTAAAAATAGAGGTGGGAATAAAAGAAAACAGATTATTTCCACCCAACACCCCCAACCCTCCCCCCACCCCCAGTACTTTTAGAGTATTATATGAATTCAAAGCATACTTACCTATGACTAAAACTAGCATTTACTACTTGCAAATATCAGACCGTAATGTCTGAAGATAGGAACAACTCATTAGAGACAACCTAAGAATGTTTAATTAGGTAGTTGTCCAGCATTACAAAAGAACTCTAGAGTAAAAGTTCATCTCAGACTCAGCCACAGAGCAGTAATAAAACTACGGCAAGAAGAGCAGATAATTGAAAATTAAAGGAGAATAATGGATACAAAGAATCGATTTACATATTTCATTTCAGCATTTCTCCTATTTAGAGGTTGAGTTTTACAGCCTCAGTGATATTGCAAACACCCCAAGAAGCTGAAGTTAGAACTTGCTGATAAGTAACACCTGAATCAGACAAATTACACATACGTAGCCACAGATGACTCTTTCCTTTTAGAAGAATACTGCATGCTGAAAATTAATATAAAGTGAGAATTTTACACACAGAAAAGGAAACCATATAATTCTTATGCTTACTACCATCAGGTTATAACAGTAAAGATTTTAAGCCTGATTAAGAGAAAGGTTTATGCAGTAGCATTGTGCATCCTTTTCTCAACCCACTCCAAGTTTGTTTGAAATTGGCCAAACTGGAAGTAGCTTCAAAATTCTCCACTATGGCCACTGTCAAGGAGAAGAGACGGATTCAGCCTTTCTTCCCACCTTGGGAAGGGCTGCAGCACGGCTCCTGCTGCAGCCTGGCCTCCTGCTCAACCCCTTCTGCCGGGTCAGCCGCGTGAATACCAAGTCCTGCCTCTCGCACAGGTAGCGGTGAGGGGACAGTCCCAGGAGATCTGGGACTCTGGTGGGGACTTCTTGGGGAAAGGAAAATGAAGGTACAGAGCGGGTAGGAAAGCAACCAGAATGAGAAAGGTGTGGTGGTAGGTAAGGGCCAGACAAAAACTCAGAGGAAGCTCGGGCATGCTATTCTGCTGTTCACAGCTATAAATTTGGCTTAAAAGTTTTGGACACATGCTAACAAAAAATGAAAGGCATTCACAAAATGGGGACATGAAAGCTGGTGAACAAGCCGCGTGCGAGCTTTTCCAAAGACGTTCTGCAAAATGTTCAACAGTTTTCAAGTTTTCTGCTGAGCAGCATTGCTTCTCAGTTGAGGTCAAAATTTTTTCCCCTCGAGAAGACGGTAAGCTGCCTAGAAAGTAGTAATTAAATACCAAATTTTTTTTCTTGTGTTTTCGCTCCAATTACAGTTAGCTTTAACTTTATCCTGAGGACACTGTCACAGTCTGACAAGTGTCAGAAAGAAAGGTAGCATTCCTTTACCTGGACATTTACTTGCACTATTTTGCAGGTCTAACCTGTTTAAATTTTAAATAAAATAAATTATGAGAGGAAAACCATTTAGACTACTTTTTTCTTCATCACTTACAGGTTTATTTCAGTTTGTAGTCAGAATGTCTTTAGTCCTATTGATTTTTAATCTCCTACATAAAAATCAGTTTACCCTGATACGCAAGACGTTTTTAGACATGGCAGAAATGCCTGGCCTTATGGCCAGAACATGAATTCCTAGCCAAACTGGTACACTGGAAACAGACAAGTACTTGTGGTCGCAAGTCCTAGAGAAGAAGCAAGAGATCCACCATGTTTCTCAGCTTGTCAAGAGATGACAGGGACAAACTTTACCAAGATTAGGACCAACTGAGTGCCTTTTAAAAAATAAAAATAAAAAAATAATCACAACCCATTAAAGGGTATCAGAGCTACTGCAGACCACTGTCTCATCACCCTGACACACAAAAAACAACGAAGCATCACAAAAATTTCTTATTCACACATGAGATGTCTTTTTTTTTTTCCCCTCAAGTTTTTCAGTTAGCAAAAAAAGGAAACATGTAAGACTGACACTCTCTATTCAAACTAACCAGTATGCGGAAGGAGATTCAAGCTGCTTGCACAAATACCGACAAGCCAAGTTTCAGAAAGGCTCGCAATTCCTTTATGCCAGATTCTCCAAGGCAATCATCATACTGAATACTCTTAAAGAGACTAAATCAGCAGAGACACGATTTGTCCACATGACCGCAAGTTTAATCCCATGAACTAACTCAGTTGGGTTACTCATGAGAAGGCTCACTCATGGGCATATGCACTGGAAACCTGGTCACGATCCAGGCTACACAACCATCACCAAGTGGTAAGCACACAGGTATGTTTGCAGGAATGTTGGAATGATTTTTATTTGTAGCATAAGACACTATTTTTTCTCTTTTGTATTTTAATAATCGAGTTCCCATAAAGAAAAAGTGGTTTGGCACTAGTTCAATTAAAACCTAAGAAAACTACTTTGCTAACAAAAATTGGTACAAAATTGTTATTCTTAATTAATTTTAATTATTTAATCTTAATTAATTTTAATTAAGAATACATTTTAATGTTTCATTTTAATGCAGTGGCATGAAACAACTACAAATGAGAAACAAGAGACTGTCCTTCCAGAATCAGATTTGTGAAGAAACTAATCTACACATTTATATTTTGTCTAGTTCAACTACAGAACCTTCCCACTACTTTAGTGAACTTTATGAACCTGTAATAAAAATAAAGTTGCTGTGTGATGACAAAATACAAATATGTGCCAGAGATACTAGAGGGGAAGTTGGAAACTGGGAGACAGGAAACTCCATGGTCTAAACTGCACTTCGTATCCAATGATTAAGGCATTGTAAACTGTTTGCAAACTAAAAATAAGAATATTGATTTTAGATATACACATTCTTCTGAAAATCAGGCTTGAGAACTCAAAGTCAATTTTCCCTACTTGAAGTTGCATTACTGTAACAGCCACACATGCAAGCCCAGTAAGCGCTCCTGATTTCCCTTGATAACATATTTTTACAATCATCTTTGTATGGCTATGTAACGATTTATTTAAAGTCACATTGTTTGTGAGGCATACAGAATTATCACGGAGCACTGGTTCTCCGCAGTGAATAAATGTCATTTCCAGCTAAAGCCTTCAAGGGAGAAATGGTGTGCTGTATCATCAGCAAAGGCCCCACATGTGCCACTTCATGTAAGAATTAACCACAGCACTTTGTTACATCTTTATAAAACATGTTAATGCTGGTTTTTTTCAGATAATACTTGAAAGCAGATGCAACTCAAACACGTTAGTTGGCATCTCATGAGAAAATTTTATAGTAGAGTTTTTTTGTGCACTTGTGTAACAGAGAAGTTTAGGAGATATTTATGTATGATGTTTACATGATGAAATAAAACTATTCATTAGCACGATTACTGACAGTCAAAATACTTAAGGGAATGGGAAAAAATGGCCATTACCTCGTAAAGGACCTGGTAACTTTCTCCTATATTATGCCTCTTCCTTCCCACATTCTAAGTTATTGCCACGCCTGTCTCTGAGCCTGGGGATTGCCAACAGCATCTCCTTTAAGGAGTCAAGTGCAGGCACCAGAGAGGCGTGGACACTAGGGGGTGGTAGAAAAATGTATGGAAATTTGTGACATGTTGTATCAAATGGTTACCTGGTGCAATTTGTTGCGATTTTTCAGTTTTCCAGCATGTAGCAACTGAATGTTCTTACCTTGTCAGCACTCTCTTGCTAATGAATAACCTAAGCTCTTCTCTTTGTACAGTACTATCCTTAAAACTTTATTGCATTCTGCAACCACTACACGTCACTATTAAACAAAGAAAGACTAAGAAAGATTTTAGTAAGGTTTATAGAGCTTTATGTAGACGGATTCTGTTATTATTGTGAAGGTAAGAGCCACCTTAAAAATATGAAGCTGAAACTGCCAGTTTAAAAATATTAAATAAAAGCAAACAAACAAAACAAAACCACCCCAGACATGTTTTGGTATCCTACCCTGCAAACAAACAAGCTGAACTGCAAGATCATTAAAGTTGTATCTATATGCCATTTAAGAAAATATACAGTAAGTAAGCATCAGCTGGCTCATTGCTTTACAGAGAGTAACCTAATGCATGCTACCTTTTTTTGAGGTGGGGGGTACACTACGCAGAGAAGTATCAGTCCAAAACCTTCCTCCTCCCTAATGCAACAGAAGCAATTGCTTTAATGAAAACAGTGGTGTTACTCTTCTGTTGAAGACAGCTACATGAATGAAAAAAACTCCTGCTGGAAAATTAATTGCCTTAAAGTTTGCACTCCTTATTTATTCTTTGAGGAAGTTTGCAGAAACAGTAAATGGAATTAATACTCACTCATGGAGAAACACAACCATCCTTACCGTTCAATTTCATTGTGCCACACCCTGAGGAGATCCACCATAGCATACCTAGAAGTTTAACCACCAACTTGGGTCTGTATGCACTGCTTGCTTCCTCCACGTAAGCTACCTGAAGCAACAGGAGTGATAAATTTTTTTTGTAACTGCACAGCAGCATGCATGCAAGCTCTGCAAGCACCACGAGACGAACTGTGGCAGGCTGCCAGGAGCCCCAGCTGCACAGTTGCAGTGGATTTGCAACGGATTTCAATCATAGATAAAGGCTTTATTCATTAGTGCTGTAAATGTACAAAATACATCAACAAATCTCACAATGTGCCACATAGCTACAGTTTCCTAACAGGGAACCTGCTGAAGCATAACAAACTTTCTGGACCAAGTGGAAAGAAGCAATTTTGAAGCTGCAGGCACCAGTGTCACTATTACGCCTGCAACTAGATGCCTCAGAAAGGCCACAGACTGCTTTATTCTTTACTCAGGCTCCATGCTCCTTTTAAAGGCAGTTAAATAAAGAGACAGCTGCAAACAGAGCTTAACTTCTACACAGTGAAGGAGATGGGCAGTGCAGAGGAACAGCATGTAGGCAGAATAAAGGTGGCACAGCAAAAAAATCCTAACGCTGTTTAGTTGCATGTACTCTTCACACATTTTTAACATAACTGCTAGATGGAAGGTGATCTTCATTTCCTTGCCACGTACCCACCACATGGAATAACTTTCCAGAAACTCATGACTAGCAGCTGAGTCATCTCAAATTTGTTTTCAAACAGTTTGAACAGATTTTAACACTTTTGAAGAAATTGCCATTGAGGTTTTAAAGCGGAAGACAGAAGCACAGGATGTTGCAAGCATTTTCTAGTAAGAAGAGGTAGAATTAGTTCTAATACTGTTTCTTGCTTTCCCCACAGGTTTGAGTTTTCCTATTCATCCCTTTCTCAAAACAGGCAATTCTATTTAATCTCTACTTACTTATCCACTACTTTCATAGGTGTTTTGTATCAGATGCATCAAATGATTCTCTAGAGAATCAAATCAGATTCTCCATTAAGCTGCAAAGAAAAACATTTTCTATATTCTTAAATTATTTAGCAGTCAGAAAGGCCTGATATATTGATGATCATTGTGATGCCTTTGGGGAGGAAAAAAGCCCACAAAAAAACCAAAAAATACAGCTGTGTTAAAACAAGCTATATTTAACACTGCATGAATAAAAGCCAATACTGCTCTCTTTCACCACAATACTGGCACTACCAAACAGAAAGCCTGACAGCTTTCCAGGGCGCTTCAGCAGCTACCACTGACGTGCTGCAGACAACAGATTGACACTGGAGCATCTTTGCACTGTGTGCTCTCCTACCATCCAATTTGAGTAAGTTAAGCAAAAAGACATCAACTACAAGTGCCCTTCCAAGATACTGCTCTGAAAATAGATGCAGTGTGTATCTGAAGTTTGCTTTCCTGTTAAGCATTTGTTGGTTTTAAAGACAGGAAACAAAGTAGTCAAAAATCCATTATCAAACATAGTGGGAAACCAGGTATTCAGTAGCAGCCCTTACTCCAGTTTTGTCAGTCACAGTTGAACAAACTAAGAATCAGAAAAGTAAATACTAACGCCCATAAAATAAATTGACAAATTAAAATCTGACAACTTTCTTTTGAAAAAGAAGTAGGTTTATAAAGCAAATCTTCCAGTTACTCATAAAAGTATATCTATTACACAAGCGAGGCAAAGACCCCTTTTTAAAATATAATCAGAAAAGGTCAAGTTGTTTTCTTATTCAAAACAATCTTACCAGAACAACACTTTCAAAACTGTATTTCACTGATAACTATAATTATTCCCATTAGAAGTCAGAAATCACAGATTGTTTTTCCATGCCCTGTTGTACTTTACCCATAATAAATGAAATGCTTGTTTGTGTACGGCACCTCCGAGATAACAGAAACATCTCCATCGTTATAACAGCTAGCTGAACTCACTGAAGAGGTTTTTTGGTTGTTTTTTGTTTGTTTAAGCAGCAGGTTGTTGAAACTTTGGCAAGTCCCTTCCCGATTCTGCACAGAGCTCTTGGCCTACCCTGGCAGGACAGGAGAGGGGTAAGCTCCAGCAGGGCAGTAAAATTAAGCAGCTTCGTGTGACTGAAATGAGAAAACATAGATCGCATCTAAATAATGCAATCTATCTGTCAGCAGATTCAACAAGCCCAAATTAAAACAATGCAAGCAGCACTTTTAATTTCAAGAAGACACCTAATCTTTATAGTACAGGGTAGAGGGTTTTCCCAGTTAAATATGTCACTATTTTAAGTTCAGCCCATCTTGAAAACTGTACTACACTGTAAGAAAGAAGAGTAGTAATAGTAAAGACTGCTTTAATTTCCACAGCTTGTGATGGTCATGAACATGCTTTGAGTTGAGAAAATCAAGCTGCCTGAGAGAACAGCTCCGGCCTCCCAGCCCAGATAGCAGTCTGCTCCTACTTATATGCTAAAATCCATAAACCCAACTACATTTGAAATGGGGAAACAGCAGCCCAACTGTTTGACTCTGCCTACAGCATCTATTTTCTGTCTGCTTTGATCAGCAAGGAAATGGTTACTTTTGAAGTTTAAAACATTGTACTTCAGAGTTAATTCAGTATTTGCTTGAAATGAAAAGCATGAATACTTCACCGTTGTCTTTTGATCTTTTGTCTCAGGCTGTCAGCTCTAATAGACATGACTGAATTTTTTCTAGTTAACAGCCGTTTTTAAGGATGTCCAGGAAAGCACAAAAGGGAGAGAAATATTTTATATTACATAATAAAACAAAACTTGAGATTTGACTACATGAGAAATTAAGAAAAAAAACTGACAAGGGTTAAGTTTAAAGACAACTAAGTTTCCTACGTGGGGGAGGGGGGGGGGAAGCGCGCTAAAACCAAAACCAGAACAAAGTAAATGTTTATACAGAATTTTTCATCAGTCTAAACTTGATCTTAAAATTATCTCAAAAAATCTAGAAATGTTCTCTTATGTAGATACATTCTGAATTTTACAATATATTAGCTGCAAACCAAAATTTTTTTTTTAAAGAAAATCTACAAAAATTAGTCCATGGTATTGCCTGAAATTGGAAACATTGTCAGTGCTGTTTTATTGTATTACAAACTCTCCATTTATTAGATGCAACAGTGGACACTCAATGTTCAAAAAAAAGTTACTGACCAATGACATCACTAATAATTGTCACTTTAGTAAATATTACAACCCTAAAATTTCTGTCTTACCCAAGAGTGTAGATTTGTTTTCTAATTATCTTTAGTATCTTTGGGCAGGAGACAGATATTTTGCTAAGCAGAGAAGTTAAAATTACCTCATGATAATCACGAAAAATTCTCCTGAGACCACCCTTTCAATCAGGCCCAAGACAGATGGTGCTCATGTTCAGCACCAAGTAACACTGACTGCCACTGAAATACACTTCAGCTATGAGCTCCATCTGTGTTTTAATCACTATAGCAAAACCATTCATTATACCTCTAATGGCTCCACAATTTTGTAACATTAAAAGACAAACTCTTTTAACTAAAGGAGGTTACCCACAAGTAGCCATTGTGCACTGTTTGCAAAGCAAAAGGTTAAAATGTTGAAATATAGATATAGCTTACAGCTTCCTGAAAAAAAAAAGTTTTCTGTTAAAGTGTATGTTGAAAATATCTACTTAAGTAAACTCTCATTCACTTACAAAATAAACCCGCAAGTTTTAGGCTTATAGTTTGCACTCAAGTATGGAAGATAATATTATGTTTGGGTATTTGTCTTCCTTTTCATTTTTGCAGCAATCTTCTCTAAAATCCAGCATAAAGCTTTTAAGGCTACATTAACACCAAAGAATTTCATACTCTGTTGTCCCACATAAACATGACAAAAAACTACAAGATAAAAGATGTAACCTACCTCTGCTAAATTCAATGTAACATAAACAACTGTGCAATATTCAATCCCACCTGAAGAATAAAGCACACATATTATGGAGCACTGAAATAGCAAATAAAGCTAAGAAAAAAAATGATACTACACTTCTGAGTCACAAAATCATTCCTAAAGAATACTGAGGATGAAAAGTATGAAACACTCACAAAACCTAATTCTTTTGATACTTCTGTATACATGTGGATATCTCAACAGGTATATCTAAGAGACTAATTAACAAGTGTTACTACATTCTACTCCTCGTGCTTCCATGATACAAGGAAGTAGCTAATTCACTACACAGATTGGGAACTGAAGCATCAGTTCATGCAAGGTGTCTTGGGACCAAGCCAAGAGCTAAAATCAAGTCCACCCATACCAGAGCACTGTTCACAACAAATCATCACACCGGTTCTTATAAAGTCACGCTGCCCTCAATAAAACTCAGCAGAGCTAGAATACACCACAATTAAATGGGACACTTCTAAAAGCTTATATTGGGAATCAAGAGTGGCAGGTACAGCATTTTCCTATTACAATATCACATTTTAATTACAGACAAGCAGAAATACAATACGTACCCTTCATAATTTTTACATGGTAACTTCTATTACTGGTGAGCTTTTTTTACACAGTAACTTCTACTACGGGTGAGCTACTGTAACCAACAAGTAAATTAAATGCACACTGCATACTTAATTTCTTGAAGGAGTATAGATTTATGAAACCTCATTAGATCTCATGACCAGAATTGCTTTAAGATTTCATTTTTTTAGGCTGATTAATTGAAACAAGAAAGACAGTTTTGCATCAAATCAAACTCCAGTTTTTCCCAAACAAACAAAAGAAATTGCCAAGTATCCCTTTCTTTGGATGAAAGAAGCAGGTTCAGCTTCTTTTACTGCCGCAAGTATGATGACCTTACATCTCATCTCCCATACATATTTTCTACTTGACACAAACATACATGAAACCAGACAGTCTTGCTTCCGAGATTTCTTGAAATCACAGGTTAGGAACTAAATGTCTTTCTCCCTTTTTGTCCGTTATAGAACGGATGGCATGCTTAGCTGTTTGGTTCCCCTGTTTTTCTTTGAGTATGCTTTGAGAATGGCAGATGACATTTCAACGAAAGGGGGAACTGAATCAGCTTTCTACCTCCTCTGTGAGCCCACTGCACCTTAAGAAACTGGCCAATTTACAAGAAGGAAAAGCTACTGTTATTAGCAGTTTTGCAAATCTGCACAGATATACCTTCATACCAGCCAAATTGATGAATTGTTTCAGGATTATTTAGTAAATTCAGCTGCACTGGGGGGAGAAAAAAAAAAAAAGCATAAAAAAGCACCCCACCCTGCTCTGGTCATTCACTAAATAGTTATCACATCCAAAAGGTCTGAAGCAGTGATTACTCTGACTGGCAGTGAGGCCAACCTTGGAGTTGTCAGCCAGGGAACTCCTGAGGCATCCCTGTTTCCAGGTAGGGTCCTTCCAAGTAGGAAAGGGAAAGATGGCATACTACTAAATGGAGTACTTCACAACTCTAGGTTAGGGTACTCTAGGGGAACCTCAAGGAAACTTTGTACTGTCATGTTCCTTCTGATTGACTATAAAGCCCGCTTTAAAACACCAAGTCACCGCAACACTGAAGTTCTACACTTTTCTGAAGAACTTGCTCCTTTCCTGCCCTTCAAATCCATGTATCACTTCCCAAAGGGGATTTCTGAAAGAAAGCACTACAGAATAAACTACAACCCTCTTTCATGGGTACCTTTACTGATAAAGCAAAAGCCCTCAAAGCCTTCAAGTTATGTTAAGTTTTTAATTAAAAAAAAAACCCCAAAACTAAAAGTAGTACAGTGATTGCAACAATACCGTTTGCATTGTAGCAATCTGATCCCTCTTTACTAGCCCATCAGCAGTATTACTCTGCAGCTGAAGCATTTAAAGAACAAGAGTGACAGATCCACTGTGCTCCTCATGCACTAAAGCTTCTTTCAGGTGTGTTGTAAGGACACAAACAGTTGGTCAGAGACTCTTTACATACCATCAAGCAAAAAGATTAATCAGCCTAATTCTACTGCTCAACTTTAAAAAAAAAAGAAAACAAAAACAACCCATCATTCCCCCCCCCCCCCCCCCCCCCAAAAAAAAAAACCCCACACAAAAAAACACCACACAAAAATAGTGGCCTTGCTCAGTAAATAATGTAATTCAGACACGGAAATCTTGCAGATGTCCAAGACTGTTTCATTCCTTCAGAAAGCCAGACCCCAGACAGTTTGCTTTAGTTCTGGACTTAAAACTCCCTTCTGACTCCCACTCTCTTCCATTGTAAATCACTTACGGATTTACGTTCAGAAAAATGAAAATCAAATTCATTCCCAGTATAAACTGTGCAGCTTTCACTGAAGTCAACGTAATTTATTTTCAGCCAAGATTCTTGCAGCACCTCCAACTGAAACCCTTTAACCTTGATATTAATTCTAGTGCATTGAAAAGAATAGCACTGATTTTTAAAAAAAGAAAAAAGACAAAAACCTCACCTACAACCTCTCTGACGTAATACACAATGGAACTGCAGGAACAGCAGTAGTTAATTGAATCATAAATTAATGCCTCTGCTAGATGCACAGCACCGCTTCTATTCTGAGGTTAAATAGTCAAAATTGAGAGCAAGAAGGCAAAATAATTGTGTAACTTCATAATTTTGACTTTTATTCAGGAAAAAAACCCAAACTCAACAATTGTGCAACTTGGGGGATATGGAAGAGGGGGCTTGAAAATCAAAACACAGAACAAAAACTATACAAGCCCAAAATGAAATCCTCAAAAAAAAATCAGTGAAGTTCTACTTCCGCCTCATGCAGAACAAGCTAAATACTGTCAAGGGATTCTTTGGCTTTTTAAAAAATTCTCCAGACTTAGGTGTTGTAGATAAACATGGCAGACACAAAACAACCAGTTCAGGATAACACAAGCTCTACAGAATGCTAAAATGTTTTTCTTAGTACACTATTATTTTTGTTGTATATTTACCTTTATACTTTTTTCCTCCTAAAGAACGATCACCTAAGTCCCCTGCCATTGCAAAATAATCATATTTACAGGATATCACAATATTCCCAAGACCAGAAAGCAGTGTTTTTAGAACAGGAGAGTATCATTTTGGAAATAAATGCACTAGTGGAATGAAAACAGGTTACGAGTCAATATGGACTGTAAGTATTTATAAAAGCCCCAGAACTTTAAGAATCCATTTAGGAGAATACCAGTTCTAACTACCAGTTCTGCCTGTTTTATTATTATTTTGTTACATACATTTAGACAAACACGTACACATGGTTCCACACAAAAGAAAGGCTCTTAGAAGAAAGCCAGTTAAAAGAATTTTATGCAGATTGGTCTTCATTTTCATACAGCTACAGGGGGAAATTCTACATCTCAGGGGCACAGTGGAAGGGAGATTTTTGGAATAATGCAAAAAAAAGACAAGTGTTGCATATGGATTTTTCTACCTTTGTAGCCCTCCTGATTAAAGGATCCAATCTTACAGAATTATGTAACTGCTTATCTCTAAGTAATTTCATTTATATTGACAAGTCTAAAAATATTACATACATCCTGTCAGCAAATCTTAGCAAGATCAGGGCACAGTTTTTCTCCTGTTGACTAAAATGCAAGCTGCATGGCCTTCATCTCCCCATTCCACATACAGATGTACAAATAATGTCCTAAGAGACAGGAGGCAGTTGAGTAAACACCACTGATTGATTCTGAAAGACTACGTGTTTCCTCCATTATAATTAACTTATGTGGAAAAACGGCTGAAGCTCCATGCTTTAAAGATATAACTATGCAAAATAGCTTAAAACTTTGTGTTGGGGGAAAATCTGGTCAGATTGAGCAGGCCGAGAAAGGCAAGGCAGCACAGCTCCATGTCCCCACATCCAACCATAGTGGGGCTAAGCAAGTATTCCCACTAAGCACATGCACACAAAGCACACGTATATACCACAAACATAATTATACACATGGCCAGCCACACAGATCAGACAGACTGTTGTTGTGTGCTGCCTCTGAAAACTGAAATGACTGACGAGGACTTTCCCTATAATTGCAGTCACTGGTGCCAGCAGCGCTCTGGCACTTAGCACACCAGCTACCAGGAGTTCTTCCTGCCCTGCAGACCTCAATGTCTGTGAGAGAGAGAGGGGCAAATGCAGCAGAGGGGACTGACGTTTCAGAAGACAGAAAGTAAGTAAAAGGTAGATGATAGACAAAGCGAAAGCATGAAAGATGCAGCAAATAACGTTTTTGTAAAGGGCGCCAACGGCCTTATCCTGCTCCCCTCTGGCTGAGCAGGATGTAGGTCCACTAATGAGCAGACCCCCCACTACCTACCTTTGTACTCTTGTGGGTTTGCGGAGACCAGGCCTTTGATATGCTGATGGCTCCTGTGAAGGGCTTGGGCACAGCCAGGGCAGGATGTTATTTGGGTTCCCCCACCTACCACTGTCTCTCTGCTCTTTCGTGGGTGTGCAGACCAGCTTTTATCACATAACCTAACACTTCAGATTTTAATCAAACAGATAGAAAATAAATATTAACATATACATACAATAACTATCATAAATACTAATCTTGCTGCAGTGGTCTTCCATCCCATCCTTCCTTGAAAGATTTTTGGGCGGGGGGGGGGATGTCATCATTTAAAACCAGCACACTTCTAATGTCAGATCTTGAACGGAATTCCCATGTTCAAACAACGTCAAAAATTTCTAAGATTTCTATCTGTATAATAACTTCCCTAAATTTTAGGGAAAACATTCAGAAACTGTCCATTCAAATAACTAAATGAATTAACTAAAATTTCCTGTGCCAACTGGCTCTTCTATTTCACAGTTGTGTTTGAACAGAGAGATTTCAAAAACCATAAAACCCCACCACAATTTTAGGGTACGGTTCCACTTTATGGCTAAGCTAATAAAGTTGGGTGTGCTCAGAGCTCATGCTCCATGGGACAGTTGGTCCCATCTTCTCTACTGTGACAATCTTTGTGAGTCCATAGCTTCAAGCGGAGTAGATTCATCTCACTAATTTGGTGGAAAGGCCATTTGTTTTCTTACAGATTAGGTTTCTGTCAATCAACCAGCTTGATGAACTCACCCTATGACTGCTGTAGGAAGAGAAGAGCACCAGGAGAGTGAGGCCAAGGAAAGCAAGAGCAAGACGACTCTTTTCAGCAGTAGCCAGACTTTGAATTGACTTAACATCATCAAAATTTATTAGCATTAGCTTACATAATCTTGTTCCCTTGTTATATAATAGAAACAGAAAAGGTTTCCAATTTTAAGGTAATTATCTTCATCTCTTCATTCTCAATATCCTTTTGAAATTTCCTCTGATTCTGTAATTTCCTTCTGTATGGCCAGTATTACAGACTTGAAAAAAACATGTTTCTTTTTTTTAAGTAGTCTTTATCCTTTCCCTCAGTCCTCCTACAATCCTGCTTGCTTTCTGCTCAGAATGGAGAAAACATGCCAATGATTAATGACACCACTGTAGTAGAAGATCTCAAGTACCTCTACAAGTATTACCATACAAATAGAGTACACCCAAACATGCACCCCTATAAATGACCTAACAGGATTATAGTGAAAGAACAAACAGAAGTCTTGTTTCTGTAATGAACAGTTTGAATGTGAAATCTGAACACAGAGTCAAAAGCCCTGGTGGGGAAAAAAACCCCTATAAATAAAGAAGAAGAAAGAAGCCCCCAACCCCAAACTACTGCTATGTCATTAGACAGAAAGAGTCATTAAAGAAAGAGTCGAGCCTTGGACAATCACTTTTCCCTGGCTACATGTATTGGTTGGTTGTGTTTAATCTGTCAAAGTAAAAAAATTTCTTAAAACCGCTCCCAAAAAACAATACTAAATAGTTTTCACTGGGTACAGAATTTCATTTTTCCTCCTATGCCAGCATACAAAGCAGGAAGAACTCCGGGGGGGG
>NW_009218069.1:5606-9757 GCF_000690835.1 Fulmarus glacialis | reverse complement strand
GGGGTGCGGGGGGACTCCAGCCCTGTGGGGGGGGTCACAGCCCTGCGGAGGTGCGGGGGGACTCCAGCCCTGCGGGGGAGGTGCGGGGTCACAGCGAGCACCAGGAGGTGCGGGGGACCTCCCTGCACTTGTGCCCGATGCTGCCTTTCTGAGCTCTGGCTTGTTAGCATGACTTGGGGAGGGATGTTATGAGCTGGTGGGGGAGCCCCCAAAATGCTGCTTAACTGTCAAAATAATTGTGTTCTGAATTGCCTTTTGGGGTAAATGACTTTTGAGAAGACTAGAGATGCTGGCAAGAGCCAGTGACATACTGGCTGATAAAGCAAGTTCCCAGCAAGGTGGCAGAACGAGTGGGACCTGGGATTATCCCTCAGCCACAGGTAAGGTGGGTTATGGTTTGACCTGTGTTGTCAGCTATATCAGGAATTTTCCTCTGTTTAACATAAGGTCTGCCTAGCGCTAATGATGCTCATAGTTGTGCGCAGTTGTGTGTGAAGAAGGAACTGCTTGTATCTGCTAATGCAAATAACCGAAAGGGTCCTAGTGTTTTATTTCCATATGCATCTCCTGACCCCTTCAAAGGCAGGGACGAAGTATTGCCGCTTGTCCCACTGCAGGCTCTGTGTTGAGTCTGGCTGGCTTCGTTCGCCAGCTGGGATGAGGATGCTCAGGGACGAATTAAGTCTCTTGTGTAAGGTATTTTTCAAAACAGGCCTTTTTTTTTTTTTTTTTTTTTTTGCTAGAGCAGCTGTGGGACATTTCAATGTATAAAATAATTTTTTCCAGCTATTTTGGCAAAGAGAAGTTTTTAATATAGATTCCCTTCAAGACTTTAAAGAACTTTTATAATCTTTTTTTTCTTTCTGTGGAAGCAAAAGTCACTTCCCACTCTCGTGCTTGGTCCTCTGAGCAGCATTCCAGCTGGGATGACTCTCCCACACCTAACTCCATCCCACTGTCAGTGCACTGTCCTCTGCTTGATCTTCTTGGAGCCTTTCAGAGCCATAATCTCTGTTTATTCTGTGATGCACCGTTAACTGTTCCTCACTGGTAGTCTAATGTCTGTAGGAGATAAAAACCTGTCCATGCACAGCAAGGGCACACGTGGGTGCACACGCCTCCAGCCAGGTCTCTGTCTGTCCCTGTCTTCTCCGGGATTTAGTTTGGGTCTTTCTCTGCCTGCTCCTGCCCCTCCGAGAGGAGCGGGTGGGTTCGCAGGTGAGCACCGAGGACTGGGTGCTCGGCCGGGACACACGTCCTCCTCCAGCCTCAGCCCTGCTCCTCCCTCGCCTCCTGCCTGCTGGGACAGATGGTCACCAGCGAGGAGGCTGGGGAGGAGGTGGCTCCGGGGGTCCTGCTCTTGCGCGCCGATGGTGGGAAGATCTAGGCACAGGGGAGTGCTCCCGGCACAACAGTCCGCAGCCATCACTTGCGAGTGAGAGCTCTGTGTTTGTTTTTGTAATCCCCCTTTTTTTTAATTGTGATTTTAGCAGTGGTGAAAGGTGCTGGATTGACAAGGCGTGGAGACGGAAGGGCCTCTGGGCTCCACTGAAGTTTACATTTACAAAGGACACAGAGAATAAATAGAAGACAGTGTTTAGAGTCCTCTGTAGACACTTCAGACTTGCTTATAATTCTGCAGCAATTCCATCACCTCCGAAGTGATTGATGCTCTCTATAAAGTCTTGCCTTAAAACATTTTCCTATGTGTCAGGGGAAGAAGTTTATTACACTTTACCGAAAGGGCAGGATTTGTATTGTGCTGAAGGCTGAGTCCTTCCCAGCCCCATCCTCAGGAGAGAAAATAATCAGAGTGCTGGAAAAAAAGAGACTGACCTAAAGCACGCATGTGGTTTGTGGTTAGCCAGGTCTAATGCTGGGTGTTGAGATAGCGTTCTCCGTGGGTGCTACAAACAGGGCGGGTTTAACAAGTTTTCATCAAATTGTTTTTTTCTAAAAGCTTATATTTTCGTTCAGTGGAAACACGAAATGTATCTGCTTTCAGCAAAGAGGAAATCATATTTTTTATTAAATCACTAAATATATTGAAAAGAGACTGCTTTGGGATGGAGCTGCTTGTGTTCTGATCAAAATACAACAGATCACAGGCTTTAGGTTAAATTTTTGCTGAAGAAGTTGTTGGTTTTTTTTTTTTAATATGGAAAATTCAGAGTTATGCTTTTTCTCCCCATGGCAGGGCATCCCCAGGCTGCAGCACTGTGGGGCTCTACGGGGAGCTCGGTTGCCCCGAGGCACTTGCAGCAAGGCAGTGCAGGTGAGTTTGGGAGCTCGGATGGTGTTGCAGATGTAGACTCCCCAGAGCCCTGTTGGAAACAAGGCTTCCCTTCTCGCTCGGCTCTGCCGCCCCGGTGCCGGCGAGGGGCTCGCTGCCGCAGCGTGGCTGCGGGCTGGCGGTGTAAGCTCCCTGCTTTAAGCGTCAAGGAAAAGCTATGTAAGGAGTCGCTTGGTGATGAAATCATCCAGAACGGACACAGCGCCATCACCGATTTCACCTCTGCAAACGGCACGATCCTTTGCGGATGTTAATTTTATAAACCATTTGAAAACAGCTCACACCTTAGCCCCCCTGGCTCTCGGCCGACCCTGAAGTTTGCCCAGTGTGGCAGGAGACGTGTCAAGAGCAATGAAGAAAAATAGCGGCGTGTGTGGAGCCTGTCAGAAGAAATAAATCTCCGCTGCATCCTGGGCTGGGGTTTGCTTCAGGAGAAAGGCACTGGCAAACACAGACCGATACCACGGGGTTTGCTTCCAGTCCCGTCTGATACTCATGGTGAGAGGAGTACCCTTTTTCTTCCCCTCCGCCAAGCGGTTTCTCCGTAAGGGACGTGCCCTCCTCCAAAGCCAGAACCTAAATACACCCAGGCTTGCCCCACCAGTGCACTCCGTGTCTCTTTGCAGTAAACATTTCCAGTCAAGCACACTCCTCGTGCACCTCCACCCTTTGCCGGCTCCGCAGGGCTGTAAGAAGTGGAGTTTTGTTTAAAGTGGGCAGAAAGAGTGGGAGGGTTTCCTGGGTCCAGACCGGGCTCCAGAAAAGGGGTGCCCTCGCTGCCTGGGAGGGACGAGGTGCACAGAAGACGGGAGGGACGTCTGTGGGCACTAACCCTGCGCGAGCGCCGGGCGGCCCTGGCTGCACACACAGCCCCGCGCGAGGCTCCCTGCGGGTGAGCCGGGCTGATGCGAGCGTCAGAAAGGGACGAGGTCCGCAGGCAGTGTGACCTGCCCTGCGGGCAGCCCTGCCAGGACCCCCAGCCCCACGGTGCTGACGTCCACTAACCTGGGGCTTCCAGCAGTTTGTTTGCCTTTAGTATAGTAATTGATAAAATACACAATTTCTTTAAATACTTGTTGAACAAAGTCAACCCACATTTCAAACCAAAGCGCACACAAAGCCCTTTGTCACTGGCTCTGGAAATTCGGAGCAGATGCTTTAATGAGGCATTGTTTTCAGAATCGCATAGTTCGGTGGCCTGAAACAACAAGCGCTTGGTGGCTTCTGGCAGTGGCACTGGCGTCATCCTCTGCCCGTCTGGTTGCTGTGCTGGCCGTCTGCATCGACCTCGCTCCTTGGCCGTAGAAAGCAAACTGGGAGGGTTCTGATGTGAGGCTGACGGTGCTGGTGCTGGTGGGAGCTGGGGTCTCTCCCGTCCCGCTCCTGTCCTGTAACATCACTGGGGATCAGGGCTGTACGTGCCTCCCTGCCACCTTCTGCCGTGCAGCCACAGGCGCTGATTTATCGCCAGGCCCACTGGCAAGGAATTAGCTGTGTCTGTCTACATTTAATCTCCATTTTGATGTTTTAGGGAAAACTTGATGTTAGTTCAGCTAATTGTCTACTGAAGACTCTGCTCCTTCCCTGCTTTTGTGTTAGATTCACCTTTTTTTCTTTCCTTTCTGCAATGCCCTCAGGTAAAAGACAAATTGCAACATATAAAAAATGACCCCACTCACTTAATTTGAACCAGAGAAGATAATAACAGTCTGGATGGAGAGCTGGATTTATGCTTTTCTCTCTGAAGGAGCCCCCTCCTCCAATGATGGCTGTTGAACGGCGCGAGCAGCATCTGAAGCAAATTGAGGGTAACCTTTCGTACCGCACAGATCTTCCAGCAGGGTTTGCCGGTCCCAGG
>NW_009218069.1:5218-5520 GCF_000690835.1 Fulmarus glacialis | reverse complement strand
CCGCCGAGCCCATTGTCAGCCAGTTCCATTGCATTAGCTGGTAATGGATAGACATACGTCTGCCAAGTCGGCCCATGCACGCGGAGCCACGCGTGGCCGGGAGCATCCCCGCCCCGCTCTGCCCACGGCCCTCGGCAGCGGGGCGCGGGGACCGAGCTCAGGCCGCATCCCTGGGGCTGGGGGTGCTTAGGGAGCATCTCTGCTGGTGCGACGGGCGCTCGCATTAGGGCCTTTTCAGACGCATTTCGCAGTCTGTTCGTCCACCCCGAACGGCAGGGGGGCTCCCGCACTCCCTCGCTCCA
>NW_009218069.1:4660-5123 GCF_000690835.1 Fulmarus glacialis | reverse complement strand
GTCTCACCTGTCCAACTCCTGGGCTGAGCGCGTGTGCAGGTCCCCGGGCAGCCATCCCACCGGCACGGGAGGAGCTGGGAAAGCAATTGGAGTCCCACTCTGCCTGCTAATTCAAAGGGTTTTGGGTTGTTTTTTTTTTGATTGTGTCCAACAACATGGAAACATGCGAATGATGCAGATCAAAAAGAGGAACCGGGAAGCTTAACCTCTGGCTTGTGAGCTGTTGGACCAGCAGCTCAGGCATGAGAAGCCAAATGTCAGACGCGTGATGCCTATGTATGTTACACATCGGGGTTTAGAGGTTTGTTAATTAGTTTTTCCAAGTTTTGAGGGGTTTGGCTGTGCATCAGTCATGGGTGGGTCACCATGACAAGCCCCCTCTTACACCTGGTCCACGGGGAGAGGACAGACTCTCCCTGCGCCGGCAGCCGGTGCCCGGGCTACCGGCTGGTCTGGGGGCGAG
>NW_009218069.1:1884-4552 GCF_000690835.1 Fulmarus glacialis | reverse complement strand
TTCAGGCTTGTGCAATTGGCTCTTGGCCAGCGATGTGGCGGCTGCGCCGGTCCCTGGTAAACACCGACCGTCAGCTGCTCCTTCCAGGGAGCCCTTGCGAGGCAGCGTGCTGCAGCCCTGAATCAGTCCATAAATCACGCACTTCAATGTGGTTTCATTTTGATGCCTTGATGCTTGCTTCTCTTCCCTGGCCAACATTCCCCCGCTGCTCCCCGGGTGCCAGGGGCCAGCTGGCTGGTTTGTCACACCTGTACGTCCAGAGGCCACCGCGCCGGTGCCGTGGAGCTGCTGCGGGCGATGGAGCCACCGGGCTTGGTGCATTCTGCACTGCACGGGGTCCCCCCGAAATACAGGGCACGCAGCCCTGGGAGGCATGTTGGTGGGGTACCCTCAGCCCGGCAGCCCCTGCTCCCCCATCAGCCCCTTCACCCTTGCTGCATAATCTTCATTTCATCAGTATTGTGTATTAAAGAAGCAGCATCAGGCGGGGCGGGCTGGCGCAGAGGATGGGAATGAGGTTTGTTCTGCTGAACACCGCTGGGCAGGATGGCACCGCTGGCATGGCAAGGGCACAGGGCTGCTGAGCCGCAGGGAGCAGCCATGCATTGGGGGCGATTCCCTCCCTCTTGGGGCTAATTATCTGTGGGGCATTTCCCAAAGCATGAATGTCGCCACTGCAGAACCCCGGGCACAAGCAAGTGCTGAAGAGAACCCGCCAATGTCCATGTCGCACTGTTGCTTCCTGGCCGTCCCCTTCCCTTCAGTTCTCCAGCTCCAGCTCATTTTCTGATTTATGATCAAAATCATACAGTGACCGACGAGTGCAATCAGGACACTTTATAAAACATTTAATTGCATTTCATAACCTCTTTCCATAAACTGTCTGCGGCATGTTTATAAACTTCCCATCTCTTGTTTCCTGGCTCTCACAGCAAACGCCCGCAGAGCGGCGGCTGCGGGGCTGCGACTGCAGTACCTGGGGCAGCACCAGCCGTAGCTGCGGCCATGGGAAAGCCCGGGCTGCTCTGCTGCGCTCGCAGCTGAGCTGGGCTTTCCTGGGGGCGGGAAGGGGCTTGGGAGCTTGGATGACAAAGGAACACGATCCTCTCAGTCTGAATTTCTGTTTTCCAAAGATACAGACCAAGATGAAATAACCCCCTGTGAGCTGCAGAGGCATCAGCATCATTGCAGCCAAGTGGTGCTGCCGGGAGGGTTTTAAGAGGACCGTTGTGGGCGAGTGCCATGCACCGTAACCTGGCAGTGCGGCGGTGGCACGGGGGGTGCTCGGCAGGACGAGGGCGAGTGTTTCCCTGGCCTCACCAGCTGAAAAATGACTCTGAGCAGGAAATTGCTGTCTTAGCGCTCGTGGACTCAGTCCTGTGGGTTTTACAAACCTTGCCATGGAGCAATGCAGCCGTCCTGCATTGGAGGAGGTCTGTGGACCTCGGTGCAGAGCTGTGCCCTGCATCCATCTGTGAGGAGGGCATTCGTGGAAAGCCCCTGGGCAGAAGGGGCTTTCTCAGCCTGTGGCAGTGACCATCATATCTGACTGCTTTGCCAACGTTATCCTGTCACCACCTCCAGGACATTTTCCCTCAAGGAGAAGGAGGTAGGGATACTTCCACCTCCAGCGTGATTTCTTACACTGACAGATGATCCAGCAAACTGTGAGTTGGAGAGGCAGGAGGTCCTCCAAGAAGGCTCTCAGGAAGCCCTCCTCGCCTCGGCCGAGCTCGTCCTGCCTCCTGCCCTGCTGCTGCTTCTGCTGCCGCCCCGTGGGGACACCTCAAGGCTGCCGTGATGCTTCCTCACCCCTCAGGGACATGGGCCCGGATCTCCATCAGCCTGTCCGTCCAGCCCAGGGAGCTGTGATTTCCACGAGCCCTGGTCTCTGCTCCGGGCTGCGACTGTCTTCCTTGTGCCTTGGCTGATGGAGGGGCAGGTCAGTGAAATGTCAGCCCTGTCCCTGACCACGGGAAACGGCCAGGTCTGCTGACACCCAAAGGCACCATTGCGCTGGAGGGGTGCCCATCAGTCAGCTCGGCGGCCTTGCGGAAGCCGTGCTGTGTCCCATACTGAAGTCCTGATAAATCCCCGCTCTTATTTTAGCTTGGAGGATTGCTGCAGCTCTCTGCTGCCTTTCAGGGCTTGTTTGTTTGTTTTTAGCACAATATAAGCAAACTGGAGATTGCAGTGTCCTCAGCAAAGCGCCTGACTAGTGAAGAGGAGTTTTTCCATGCAAAAAGTAGTGACAAAGTAATAGTTTCATCATGGGATGTGAAACGTGCACAGATAAGTTTTATCCAGAAGGTCA
Source organism: Fulmarus glacialis (assembly GCF_000690835.1). Taxonomy (NCBI): domain Eukaryota; kingdom Metazoa; phylum Chordata; class Aves; order Procellariiformes; family Procellariidae; genus Fulmarus; species Fulmarus glacialis. Next base: position 2,238 of record NW_009218069.1, on the reverse strand, counting down.
ACAACTTTTAACTTTCATCCGTTCAAATCCAAGCCGCTTTCCCAGGAAGTTCAGCTGCGGGCAGCAAGGAGGCTGCAGGCGCTGGTGCCAAGGAGCTGCAAGAGGCTGCTCCATGCTCCATTGCTCCGTGCTCCATGCTCCGCTGCCCTGCTGCTCCGTTGCTCCCTGCTCCACCGCTGCCTGCGCGCTGGCAGGGCTGGGATCCCCTGGGTGCTGCAGCCGGTGCTGGTGCTGCTCTTGCTCTCTGCTCGGCAAATGTCCCCTGCGCTGCCGGCCTCCCTGCAGGCAGCCCCGGCTGAGGGCAGGGAGGACGGGGAGATGGGGCGGCCGTGGGGTGACCGGAGGGAGGGCGGC
>NW_009218069.1:1653-1870 GCF_000690835.1 Fulmarus glacialis | reverse complement strand
GGGCAGGGAGACGGCTTGCCCCGATCGGCCTGAGCACAGCACTGTGCTAACGGCGCTGCAGTAATGCTGTAACATTACCAGCAGCAAATGGCCCTAAGTATGTCACTTATAGGAAGCAGAAAAACAAACAAACCCTGAATAATAGCCAAAACATCTTTCGTGGGACTTGCAGCTTTCTAACTTTATTTACAAAGAAAGGAAAAAAGTAAATTTTCCC
>NW_009218069.1:924-1378 GCF_000690835.1 Fulmarus glacialis | reverse complement strand
GGGGCTGAGTTGCTCTCTGCCCCCCCTCCTCAGCTATGGGCATCACTCGCCCCGGCCAGTGTGCACAGCTGGGGGTGGGACGGCTCCTTGCCGGGGCTGCGGTCCCCCCGCACGGCTCCGAAACCTCCCCGGCAAAATCCCCCTCCCCTCCCCGATCTGGTCCTCATTTTCTCCCAGATCAGCACTTTCTCTGCTCGTAGCTCTGTCAGATGGCAGGCTGTAAATCAGAGCCCAGGCCTATGTGGCCGGGCTTTGCACAGCCAGGGCAGCCGAGGAAGACGTTGTTTTGGAGGGGTGGGGAGAAAGTATCTTGGCAGCGAAGGAAACCACCACAGAGTACGTTGCTCTTGTTGGCCCTTCCTGCGCACTCAGTTACAGTTTCCTACACAGGCACAGCCGCTGCACGAAGGGTTTTTCCCTGCAGCAGAGCATCACTGCGCCGGGCGCTGCCGGC
>NW_009218069.1:0-902 GCF_000690835.1 Fulmarus glacialis | reverse complement strand
GAGGACGGATGTGCGCGTCCTGCCGGCGGTGCCTGCAAGGGCATCTGCCCCTCTCTGCTCCTGGTGTGCTCAGAAGGGAACGGGTCTGCTCCAGGCCTGCTACACAATGCAAAAAAACCCCCAACCCTACTTCATTCTGCACGTCCAGGACTGCAAAACACGTGCTCTAGCTGGATTGCTGGCACTTGCTTTCGCCCCTGCGGTCCCTTACCTGGCAGATGGAGCGTGTAAGACACACCCTGTAATGCTCTCACATTGAGCTACGGAGGATTTATAAGATCAGTACGTGACTGACAGATAAGGGACTCCCACAGAGCAAAGACGAGAGCGGGGGAACCAGAAAGCTGTATGCTTGGACTTGATTCAAGGAATTTGCAGCCCCTCTTGTTCAGGCAGGTTCTAATAGAAAATTTGCCAAATCAACCAAAGACCATAAAAATGTTTCTTGAGGAAGGGTTGGGGCAGAGATGGGTTTATAAAAAACACCCACCAAAAGCCCCGTGTCCCACCCTGGTATTTATGAGATGCACACGGATGGTGTTGATAGCAGAGACATTTTTGTAAGTCAATAAAACAGAAAAAGAGATTCCACTTGGTTAGGAGGGGTGGTGACTTCGAACACATCGAGGGCAATGAAGGAGATCATTCCATTGTTTTAAGATTTCCATAACTCACTGTGCTTAAGCACATAAAAATGTAGACATTTTGGCAATGACATTTGGGTAATTTTTGAGTATGAATCAAAAATCTCTCCCTCATGCTCCCCTCCCCCTTCTGCCTTTTGTTGTTGCTGCAGGCAGCTGCCCCCCCGCTCCGCCCGCTCCACCCCATGGCCTCATGAACGGAAAAATGTCTTCAGCAGAAACCTCCCAGCTTTTCATTTTCTAATCTGCAGCATCTGT
>NW_009218068.1:0-11842 GCF_000690835.1 Fulmarus glacialis | reverse complement strand
CTGCCTGCCAGGTTAAACCACAACACAGAAGAATAATTAAAATGTTGCATTTGAGACAGGTGCATCAGAGCACAAATATAGTCTCAGAATAAGAGAGATGGTCTCAGTAATTAAGCAATGATGTTCTACTCTGTACATCTCCAAAGTCTATCTTTTTTGCAGTTTTAAATTGTATCTTAGTCTGTCAAGATGTGATTTCTTTCATATTCTGTGCTGGCTATTGCTTTATTCTAGCCTGTAGAGTTGTGTTTCCTAGCAGCTTTACATTGCACACTGCTGCTGGAGCCAGCAAACTGGTGGATTACCTTAACTGCTGATCCTACTCGTGTAAATGACAACGTGTTGCAAAGAGGGTTGCAGGGTGGGAAATTCTGCTGGGGTAAATTAATATACTGAGTCTGTTGAAGGAAACAAGAAGATATTAAAACTGTGGAAAATTACTAAAGGTGTCAATTGAGAAGGTAGACCTGAAAACCTGGAAAACACAGAGAATGTGAGAGGATAAGGATGAAAAAGAGAGGAAAATAACCTTTCTAACATAGATTAAAATAAGTGACAACAATAATGCCTATACATGGGGGGGTAAATTCCTCCTCTGTGTGAGACGTCTTTGGTATGTAATACACAATTTTATCAGCGTTCTGACTTTACACCAGCCAGATCCTGCCCATTCTGAGTTTCTGTATGAAGTTCAGATTACCATCGAAACTGTTCACACTGATACAGGAGTGGCACATAGACAGGGGTTCTGGAGGGGGGTCAAACCTGCTATATGGGGAGCAGGGGCAGAAGGTGAAAAGCACAGTCTTCTGATGGGCACTCTGTAAGGTAAATAAATAAGCAAATAAAGAAACCTTTTGTGTACATTTGATATCATTCTACCTGGTTCTGGCAGGTGGTATTTTTCAAAGATGCTGTACTGCTGTTTTCTGGGATAGAATTAATTTTCTTCATAATAGCTTGTACAGTGCTGTGTTTGGGACTTGTGTTGAAAACAGTCTTGATAGCACATGGATGTTTTAGCTATTGCTGAGCAGTGCTTTGTCCTGGTTTCGGCTGTGATGGAGTTGATTTTCTTCCTATTAACTGGTATAGTGCAGTGGTTTGGATGTAGTATGAGAATAGTGTTGATAACACACTGACGTTTTAGTTGTTGCTAAGTAATGTTTACGCTAGTCAAAGACTTTTCATCTTCCCATGCCCTGCCAGGTGTGAGGGGGCTGAGAGGGAGTGTGGCCGGGACGGCTGGCCCAGCTGGCCAATGGTCTATTTCATACCATATGACGTCATGCTCAGCATATAAGGCTGGGGGAAGAAGAAAGAGGGGGGGGCATTCGGAGTGATAGCGTTTGTCTTCCCAAGTAACCGTTGCATGTGATGGAGCCCTGCTTTCCTGGAGATGGCTGAACACCTGCATGCCGACGGGAAGTAGTGAATGAATTCCTTGGTTTGCTTTGCCTGCATGCGCGGCTTTTGCTTTCCCTATTAAACTGTCTTTATCTCAACCCACAGGTTTTCTCACTTTTATCCTTCTGATTCTCTCCCCCATCCCACCCGGGGGGAGTAAGCGAGTGGCTGCGTGGTGCTCAGTGGCCGGCTGGGGCTAAACCACGACAGCTTACAGAGTGTCAAGGCCTTTTCTGCTTCTTACACTGCCCCACCACTGAGTAGGCTGGAGAAGAAGTTGGGAGGGGACACAGCTGACCCCAACTGACCAAAGGGATACCCCATACCATATGACATCATGCTAAGCCATAAAAACTTGGGGGGGAGGAAGCATGCCAGGGCTGCCATTGCTCAGGGACTGGCTGGGTGTCGGCTGGTGGTGAGCAATTGGGGGGGTTTTTTTTGCATCACTTGTTTTTCTTGGTTTTGTTTTTCTTTGGGTTTGGGGTTTTTGTTTGTTGTGGTTTTTTACTTACTAAACTGTCTTTATCTCAGCCAAAGAGTTTTCTCACTTTTATTTTTCCAGTTCTCTCTACCATAGTTGAATGACAAGAGACACAAATGGAGTTTCAGTGTCTATCCACTACTGAGAGAGATTGAGTTGAGGCAGCATTGAGGGCCAATGAATAAAGACCTCAGAAAAAGAGTTGGTGAAACAAACAATGAATGCTGACATTTCTTCTGCATTCACTAGTAAGTGGGAGGAGGATATTTTATCATGAAACAGCTATGAGACATTTCTGTTCTGTAGCATCTCAAAAAATGGATGGTGGAGAAATTTTGTTTTCTTACAAGAAATACAAGTCGCTTTCTTCCCTCTTAACTTGAATGAAGGGAAAAGCACCATTTATGAATTAAGATTGTACAGTGAAAGTAATTATTGGCTTGCCAGGGAGGCTGGACCTATAGTTATATTTTGAATGGAATAACAGCCACAGAATTTTTTAATTGGTGCTTGATTTAAATACCATTGTTTGCTTTTGGCTTTAGAACTAAGCAAAATATTCTTGCTTATAGGGACAACAAATCAGCTCTCAAGGACTGTTTTGTTCCTTTGTATAAGGCTCTTTTTGTCAATCATTTCTTTTATAAATAGCCTACTATTTATAAAGTATCTAGAGCTTATATTTTATGGAAAGGACTGCTGCTGTAGCTGCAGCACCTTTGGTTTTGAATAGCCCTTCACTTGCAGGGTGGGTGTGTGCCTGCATATGTAATTGCATGCAGTGTAACAGATCGGATCATTCTTCAGGTGAGAGAATCTACAGCTTTTGATGTTGATCTTCATTCACCTTTAAAAAACTTATTTCTCTGGGTCCTTATGCTAAGATATTTATACCCAGTGTATAATTGTCCATTTGTCATTTTTCTATTAAGCAAGAAATAAATGTCAGTTATTGGACATTTGACCACCACACATACAGAAAACCATGGATCCATCATGATCCCAGGAGTTTTTCTTCTTATAAATCCTTTTCTCCTCTTCCGCATAAATAAGATCTTTTGAGAAAGGGTCTGTTGATCATGTCAATAGATGATCTTATTACAGCAGGATTGATTACCTCTTTTTGTAGATCTCTGGTTATGAAAAATGTAAGTCCTTTTTTTAATGAGATCTGACAATGAACTTGAATTTATTAAATACTCAGATTCTACCAGAAGAATTTTTTTTTAAAACTCCACTGATGACCAGTGACAGTGGTCCAACTAAAAAACATTATTCATTTCTGAATTTTGTTAATTCAAAACAAAAGTGGAAAGTGCTGTAGTTTGAGGCAATTGTGAAATCTGGGCTGCAAATAAATTATTTAGAACATGGGTATAAAGTACTCTTGGGATCTCTGGAAGGCAAGGGTCAGGCTGTACAGTATCAACATTAGACAGAACTTCTACATGGTACTTTTCAAATAAATATTTTGTTAGCTGAAATTTTCCATCTCTAGTTTTATTTTGAGCTAAGGTGAAAAAGAGGGTTAAGAAAGGTGGCAAAATGCTGCCAAATCTAATTTAAGAGGTCAGATAATGTAATTATTTAGTGGTCTGCTCTTATAGAGCTAAGATAAGGCCAAGTGGCATATTAGAGTACTGTACAAGGTGCCAGGGTCGATCCTAAATGAATATGGCTGCAAAAGTGGACAAAGTTTGTTAGATTTCTTTAGCAGTCTGTTATTAAGATTGTTATATTACTCTGACGACTAAATATTCAAGCTTACATTTTAACTGTGAAAAAAACCCACATTCTTTTCTACCCACAGATTATGTTTTTCATCTTGGACTATATATCCATTTAATCCACTATTAACATCTTCTTTTTTACAATAACACTGTTCAAAACCTTGGTTGCTTTGTGTAGAGCTATAATTTTTCTCAAATAGAAAAAAGTGTTCACTCCTCAGATCTTCCCTTGACATGAATCTTGAATAGGTACTCGGAGACATACATCTTTGTGCTAGATGAGGTATCTTTCCTTTGCAATGAAATTTTCTACTGAAATAACATTTTAATGAATAAAAGACAAAAGTGTACTTTTTAATTATGTAAAAATTTTGAAAATAACACCCATAAAAATTTTATTAAATTAGTTTTAAAAACTGCTTAAGTACGGTGTCGTTGGCAGGCAGCCAAATACCACGCAGCCGCTCGCTCACTTCCCCTCCACCCCCCTACCCTGGGACAGGAAGAGAATCAGAAGGGTAAGAGTGAGAAAAACTCATGGGTTGAGATAAAGGCAGTTTAATAGAACAGAAAAGGGAAAATAATAATAATAATAATAGAATGTACAGAATGAGTGATGCACAATGCAGTTGCTCACCACCCACTCTGACCGATAACCAAGTAGTGATCCCTACTTCCTGGACAATACCTACCATTCATATAGTGAGCATGACACCACATGGTATGGAATACCCCGTTGGCCAGCTGAGCTAGCTGTCCTGACTATGTTCCCTCCCATCTTGTGCACCTAGCTCAGTCGGTAGAGCATAGGAGCTGTCCTTGGACTAGGAGGGTACTTAGCAACGATTGAATACATCAGTGTGTTATCAACATTCTTCTCATACTAAATCCAAAACACAGCACTAGGAAGAAATTTAACTCTATCCCAGCTGAAACCAGGACATATGGTAAACCTTACTGCATTGGATATGCCATTCTAAAGCATGAAACTTTGCAATGTTTCATTTCCAAATAGTTTGTTATCTGAAGGAAATATGGAGAAAAGTCAAATACTTGATCTCAAATTATATGTTTCACTTTTTGTTTTAAGTCATCCAGGTTGTCTCCATTCCTCGCCTTCAAGCTCCCTAGTTCAGCAAAACAGAGAAAAAGAAAAAAAAAAAAAAAAAAGATTTATTTATCAGGATAGAAAAAGGTATTTTAAATCATTCTATTTCTCAAAAAACGTGCTTCACAACTACTTCTATTCTTGTGGACCTTTTCTCTCTCCTTGCAGGTTCTTTTTCTGTGTGTAAAACTTCGTTTTACTGTCCAAACGTTATCCAGCATGTCACAATAAATGTCTGAGTTGCAGAAAGATTTTTGATCAAAGCTTCTGTATTAGTATGTCTCTGACATAGGAAGATCTGTTTTGGAGAAGTCAGGGGATTCATTACTTTTTCTTTCCATATGGACACACTTGCTTTTTTTTCATTACATTCCAAGTGACTTTTTGGATTTTCCTCCATCACAGATGATACTGTTCAGAACTCTGTGTGTTAGATTTTAAAATCTCTCAAGAGACGAGAGAGAAAAAACCCTCCATGAATGAAGTAGAGAAAGAAAATGCAAAGCTAATATTGTTTTCAATATTCTAATAAAGTTCCCTGCTCATTATTAGAAGAAAACAGCAATTTCCATGGTACATGGAAGTGCTGTCTCATTCTGAACAGTGTTAGTAAGACAAAAGCCTGAATGTCAAGAGTGATGTCTCCACAACCCTTCAATTTGATGAGCCAGAGGAAGTCCCAAGCATAAGGAGACTTTGAATGGTAACAAAACTTCACATATGATCAAAGAGTTCTTTAAAAATAATGTGTGCAAAATGTTTCATTCAGAAAAGAAATATAATTGTTGATTAAAGCCAATGTTGCCCAGGAACAGAGGAAATGTATCTAAATGTATCTAAAACTATACTTCAGGAACATAATAATACAAAAAAACCCTCTAATTCTTGTTCTTTAGAACTTTTGTCCTTCAAAATATCTGCATTGCTAAATTCCAGATGATGAGATTGAGACAGCTTTACACAGGTGAAAAAGGAAACAATTTTCAAAAAGGCAATGCCTTCCAGATGCCCTGGTCTGACCCATCCCACCTGGCAACTCTGTGTGCCTACGTTATGAATGTACCCGAAAAGAAGCCTTGCACTAATGAGGAGGTAGGACAAGGATTCTTCATCATCTGAAGAGTTTTTATGTCACAGTGGAATTCATTCTTAGGACTCACAGTGCTGATTTATTTAGAGGTTACCTGGACCACAGCCAGCTGAAAAATGTTGCTTTTAGCAGTTAATGTATACTTTGTAAAAATAAATAAATAAATCAGTTTTCTCCAATTCTTGATCCCAGAGGGATTTGAAGAAGTGTGTCAGCTCCCTCCACTAGCTGAATGTCACCTGTTACTGAAGTCTCAGTTCTCTTCCTCTCTCCCAGATTTTTTTCTATTACATAAGCTTGGAAAACAGCTGCCATGAAACAGGGTAAAATATCTCCCAGGTACCACGTTTTAGAAAGCTTTCAAGGGGAAGTTCATAGTTTTACCCGTCTAAGGCATATGATTTACCAGATAAAATGGTATTTCTGGCTGTCTGGCTTGTTCATAATCTCTCTACTCCAACCCCCTGCCCAGAGCAGGCTCAGCCACAGGGTCAGACCAAGTTGCTCTCGGCTTTATCTGGCATAGGCTGGAAACCCTCCAAGGAGGGAGATGGCACCAACTCCTTGGGCCCTGGCTCTATTGTCTGTCTATTCACATATTTCCAGCCTCCCTGGCCTTGCTCAGCTGGCTTCCCTCCAGAGCCCAGAGCCTCCTCTGCAAAGCTGCCGCTGGCTGCCTGGCCATTACTCTTGCCTCAAGTGCAGGAGGGCCCCATTGGCCCTTTCCTCCCACCAGTCCCAGTCCCGCCAGATGGCAGCCCTGTCCTCATGGTCATCAACTGGTCTCCACCCTCGTCATCACCTGCAATCCCAACAGAGTGCACTTTGTGACCTCCCCAGGTCACAGATAGAAGTGTTAAACAGGACAGGTCCCAGGAGATACCCTGTGGGACCCCATGAGGCACCAGGCAAATATGACCTAGTGCCTACCACCTCTAAGCCCAGCTGCCCAACCAGGTATTCAACCACCTGGTAGGGCACACACCCAGACACCCTAAGTTCCAGCTTGGCTACAAGGACATTGTGGGAGAGTGTTAGAAGCTTTGTTGACATCCCCTGTTCTCCACTTATCCACAATCCAGCCATTTTATCACTGAAAGCAATAAGGTTGGTCACTCCTGCTCAAACCACACTGACTGTTCCCATCACCTTCTTCCTCATGTGCCCAGAGATGTTTCCCAAGAGGATGCACTTCATGATTTTTTCAGGGACCAAAGTCAAACTGACTGGCTGGCTGTTCCCCACACCACCTTTCTTGTCCTTTTTGAAGATGGGTGAGACGTTTGCCTTTCTCAAATTGTTGATAATCTCCCCTAATCTTCACAGTCCTTCAAAGATATTTGACAGTGGCCTTACAAGGATACCAGCCAGCTTGCTCAGGTGTAGCCCCTGCAGGTCAGACAGAGCTGTATGGATTGAGTTTGTGTAGGTAATCTCTGAATCAACCCTCATCTACTGCTAGTCCTTCTTCTCCTTAAACCCTTTTTTCTAAGCACAAAAGCCTGGGAGATATTGGTGAAGACTGATTTTTTTTTTAATTAGACGCCTGTTTGCAAGAAGACAACAACATGAGGCTTTTCTGACATAAAAATTTCTGTTAAATAACATCTGTACTATAAGAGGCCTGTGTTTTATGTAGAGACACAGTACACATACACAATATATATGCACATACAGCTCCACATCATATACACACTTACATGCATGCTAGAACTTCACACTAGGAAACATTTTCTGACAAAAATGTTGATAAAAGAGTCCCTGTAAGCTTCACAAAAATATAAATGTTTTTGTTCTCACTTATCATCATATGGACATCCATCTTTTTCATACTAAAACTTCCCTTTCTTACATTTGACGTGCTGTGGGTGTTTTGTTTTATAGAAATGGTTTCAATCTGGAGAGACTTTGAAAAAAAGAAACCTGAGTGTCATATAGGGGATAGTCTGAAGACAAAACAATTCCAGTTTGGAATTTAATTTTATGCAATACATAATTTAACTTATGCAATACATAATTTAACTAAATGCATATGCATCAGTAAAAGCAACAAAAAATATCACAGTGAATCACATGAAGAATCAGTGTGCAAATTGACATTGTATTACAGTATGATTGCTATGTACACATTTAATTCATATGTATGTGCCTAGCCTGAACACTAGGAGGGAAAGAAAACTGTATTCTATGGTAAACTAAAATTAACGTATTGCAAACCATTTACAGCCGCATGTGCTGAAGGTTGAAAAGCTTGTAGACTGTATTATACATTCAGTGAGAAATGCTACTAATGGTTGGCATGGTGACTCAGTAAGAAAGCTAGAGGGCTCACTTGTAAATCACGGTGAACTCCAGAGACAGTGCTTTGATTCCTAGAGCTATCAGTCAAACTGAGAATCACAGCCATGGCAATTAGCAGCATGTTTCCAAAGCTCATCACAGAAAGCAGACTCATTGCTTCTTGGAGTGTTTGCCTTCCTGAAACGATGCTGTAGTGGAGGGAGAGAGTATTCAACATGATCAACAGATTGACAATCAACAAGACTCTGTTGTAGGGAATTTCAAACAGGGTTGCAATCTCATTATAAGGCCTTGGCAAGTAACTCAATCCAACTTCCCTACCAGGGGTTAGAGAAAGATAAAGAAAAGCAGGAAAACTGTGGGGGGTTATTGTGATGATGCTAGTGCAGGAAACTTGACAACAGAAGTGTAGATTTGTGTTTTTCTGTCCTTTATGCTCTAATGCACAGCATTACTTGGTGCATCGTTCCAGTATATGCAGTACTTTTGCAGTGTTCCTGGGACTCAGTCTGTGCAAGAATTCAGGGAATGTGCTGGTAGAAATTGGCATCTGCTTGTCTCCAAGAAAGAAAAGTTGGTTCAATCGTCGAGCTGGGAGGAAAGAGCACATTCTTGCTCATGTGGAGCAAGAATGGATTTGGAATTTCATGACTGACGTTCATCTTGGAGACAGAGAACAATTTTCCTATTTCTCTCCCTCTCTATTTTGTCTATATACAATATTTGCTACTTGTAACTCTCCCCAAAAATTTTTCTTAAGAAAATGGAAAAAAAGGGGCTCCGTAATTTTTTTTACTGTATCATCAAACTAAGTACTTCCTACACATTCCACAGAAAGAACAATGAGTGAACCCACACTGCCTGCTGGCCCCATGCAGATCACACTAAGACAGGGCAGGAGTATTGATCCTGACTGGACAATGGACCTCACCACTATACAGGTTTAGAATTAGATTTCTGTATGTGTGAGCAATTTTTTACGTGGAGCAGTATGACACAAGTAGGGCTCTGAATAGTGACTTAAAATTAAAAAAAAAACAAAAACCCAAAAAACATCCAGACCATTGGATGTGTTTCTTTTAGAAGACCTGGTGTTTATTATTGGGAGAATAAATGGGTAACTATTTGCATTTCTACAATAAGTATGGTCCATGGCTTTATGAGATACCAGCAGGACTATCATAATAGGGAAAATAATAGCATTTTGACTGATGAGAGAAAGAAAAATATTAACAGAATAAGAACTGACAGGGAAGACTAAAAGAAAATAATGTCTGTGGGAGATATCCCGATGAACGAACCATACAAAAATACTCTCAGCAAGACACTGAATCAAATAACCTTGAAAGCATGAAAATAAAATTATCATTATACAAGCTGAATTATGAAGGAAGAGATAAAGCAGGACTTCTAGTAATAACAAAACTAAAGGAAGAAAAAATTAATAATTCAATAATAATTAAAAATTAGACTGTAAATAAATTAAACTAAATAATATTTTGATGAAACAAGAGAAAATTAACAAGATACTTCCTGAATTTTACAGGAAGCTGCATAACATGTGTTAAGAAATAATGAATGCAGGATTTATTCCACATGCAATAAAACTAACATGCCAAGAAGTTACACGAAAAGCAAAATGATTGACTTTAAAATGTGAAGGAATGAAATTATTGAAGCTGTACAGAAATTCTCAAGTATATGATCAACATGTTCACCTACTTTATACAGACGAAGAATATCTTGTTCAGCTTCATTTTCACGGGTACAAGTGGTTAAAGAGAAGAAACAAAATGGAGACAGAGAGCACACAGTTTCAAAATCAACAGCATCATTTTCCAAGGTTTTTATATGCAGGAGCCAGAGCTGCCAAATAGCTTTGGTAGTTATAGGTAAAAGTAGGGGCCTTAATGGTTTTGTAAGTGTGTAAAATCAGGCTGGGTGCCTGATTTGCTGTAATAGTCTGTCCTAGTTTTGGCTGGGGTAGACTTTATTGTCTGTCCTAGTTTTGGCTGGGATAGAGTTCATTCTCTTTCTAGTAGCTTGTGTGGCTGTGTTTTAGGTTTGGTATGAGAGGAATGTTGATGGCACATTGATGCTTTAGTTGTTGTTAAGCAGTGCTTATCTGGTCAAGGACTTTTTGGCTTCCCATGCTCTGCCTGGTGCACGAGAACCTGTGAGGCAGGACAGCTAGGACAGCTAACCCAATTGGCCAACAGGGTATTCCATACCATATGACGTCATACTCAGTACATAAACTAGGAGGTGTGGTCCAGGAAGCGGGGATTTGCAGCTCGGGGACAGGCTGGGCATCGGTAGGCGGGTGATGAGCTGTTGCGTTGTACACCACCTGCTTTGTATATTCTGTTATTGTTGTTGTTATTATTATTATTACTACTGTTCTACTTTGTTTTATTTCAATTATTAAGCTGTTTTTATCTCAACCCACAAGTTTTCCCACTTTTGCTCTCCCGATTCTCTCCTCTACCTGATCAGATTAGGGGGTGAGTGAGTAGCTGTATGGTGTTTACTTGCTGGCTAGGGTTAAACCATGACATAGTCAAGTCTTGTCCATGCAATCTGGCTATAAATGTTGGGAAGCTAGAGCAAAATCTGTGTACCCATACCCATATGTGGAGTGACTTTTCCCCTCCAAATCCCTTTGCTATCCAGGAGACAAATACACTATTGTTACAGGCTGATAGCAAAAGTTTCATAACAAGAGTTTCATAACAAGAGTCTTTTTGGTAGAGAAGGCCTTTGGTTCAAAACCTGCTGCAAGTGCAGGTGATGCCCAAGTCTTCTCATTATTTGCAATTATTCAGAATATAGGAGGATTTCTGCCTGGTGGACTGGATACTTACCGTTTCTACCAGCCTTATAATGACTTCAAAATTAGAAATATTAGTGTTTAAGTGATGTTTACAAATAACATTTTGACAGCAGTCATGGCATAAAGTGTCATCACTTCTCCCTGCTTGCTCATTTGACCACTGCAATAACTCACGCTTTGGTAGTGGTATGATAAGTTTATTCAATATTCAATTCAATATGTACTGACTCTGGGGAAGTAATAGTGAGGGAGGGGCTGTGATTTCTTAAACCTGCTTACATCATGCATAGAAACCAACAGCAGACTTAGGGGACAACCCACGTACAGCACAAACCCTGATTTCTCTCTGTGCTTCCCGTTCTTTACATTCCACCTATCATTGCACCATGACACACTATTTGTACAGCTGCAGTGGGAATTAAGTTAAGCAAAAGTTCTATATGAAGATGGACCAAACCAAACCAAACCAAAAAAACACCCCACCGAAGCACCCCCCTCTTTTTTTTTGTTTTTTTTTTGTTCAAGGATATGTGCAATTAATTGGTACAGCTGAATGGGTTAGTGGTACAGCTGAATGTTGTGGTAGAAATGTTGAAAAAAAGGTGACAGTGAGGAACAAGTCAGTGGAAGAGAGGCAGTGACACCTTAAACCACTAATGATACTGTCAGTCACAGTGTCAACCCTTGAATATTGAATAAACGTTATCATACCACTGCCAAAACTCTTGTGTGAGCATAAAGCATGAGTTATGGCAGTGGTCAAATGAGCTAGCAGGGAGAAGCAATGACAGTTTATGCCCCATAGCTAGGTAGAGCAGGACACATTAATTTTAGCAACAGGAGACTTTGGGTAAGTACAGGTTATCATAGAATCATAGAATCATAGAAT
>NW_009218067.1:2986-3985 GCF_000690835.1 Fulmarus glacialis | reverse complement strand
TCTATGATTCTATGATTCTATGAAATTTTCTGACTTCATGGAAAACTTATTTGTCTGGCATATCTTATTCAAAGAAGATTGAAAGATGACATGATTCATATTGCATAACTACCTTCATGGGGCAAAAACCTCGGGTGCCACAGTTGCTTTAAAAGAACAGACAATGGTAACAGGAGCCCCTGGCTGGGAGCTGAAACCTGACGAGTTCCACAGAGAAACATGGCGTTCTTGGGGAATTACTCTCAGAAAATGGTGGGCTTGCCATCTGTAGATGTCTTCAAATGTAGATTGGCTAACTTTCTGTAGGATATATATTAGCCAGCAAAGTCACTGGTTTCAATAGAGAAGTTCAGAAGCTATCAGCTGAAACCCAGTGATAGGTTATGTAAGAGGCTGAAGTAGATAACCTAACAAGTCTTTCTGGTCTTAAATTCCATTATCAGTGAGCTTTTACAGGGATAAACTATATTGTTTGTTCTTGCACACTTGTAGATTCTCCTGAATGTGATCTGAACATAGAAGAGGGGAATCTCCTTCCTTTACATGCCACAGAGGGAACATACTGAATTCCCAACAGTACATCTCTGAGAAGTGAAGTCTTAGCAGTGTTCCCATGAAATTCCCAGACCAAAGCAAGAGGCACATATATTGCTTACTTTACATCAAAAGGGCAATTTTTTTCATTAATAACACGGAAATTTTTATCAGATAACTTTTGAAATTTCTTTAACTGGACATTCAGGAATTAGATGTCATTACTGCTCTCAGTCCAGAAATACTTAGATGTATAATAATAACACACTGTTACTGCCAGACAACTTAGTGCTTCTTATCTGGAGTTTTTTAATCATAGAATAGCTTGGGTTGAAACAAACCTTTAAAGGTCTTTAGACCAAGCCCCCTGCAATTAGCAGGGACATCTTCAACTAGATCAGGTTGCTCAGAGCCCCGTCCCACCTGACCTTGAATGTTTCCAGGGATGGGGCACCTACCACCTCT
>NW_009218067.1:553-2497 GCF_000690835.1 Fulmarus glacialis | reverse complement strand
TTTCATCCACCAGTACTCCCAAGTCCTTCGTGGCAGGGCTGCTCTAAATCCCTTCATCCCCCAGCTTGTATTGATTCTGGGGATTGCCCTGACCCAGGTGCAGGACCTTGCACTTGGCCTTGTTGAACCTCATGAGGTTAACTTGTGCCCACTTCTCAAGCTTGTCCAGGTCCCTCTGCATGGCATCCTGTCCCTCAGGCATGTCAACCGCACCACTCAGTTTGGTGTTGTCTGCAAACTTGTTGAGGGTGCGCTCGATCCCACTGTCTATGTCATTGATGAAGACATTAAACAGTACTGATCCCAATATGGACCCCTGGGGGACACCACTCGTCACTGATCTCCATCTGGACATGGAACATTAATGGAAGAATTTATATTTTACCACTGATTCTCTGTGGCAAAAACTGTAAATCAAGGCAGCAGCTCAGATCCTCTACTATCACAGGATAGAAACAGAAGAAAAATGTTTACTGCCGCATATTTTTCAGAAAGGAGAAAAAAGCTATAGGTTCTTCACAAATTTGAGAAGCTTCTAGTTTTGCATTGTATAACCTGTTTATGTAGTAAAACTCCAGTAAAAGTAGGACATTTGTTTTTTGAAAAGGTACATCAATGATGGAAACCCTAATAACAGAGTTTTGGAACACATGTATCGTATAAGTAGATGTCTTTTGTTAGTATAGGCTCGATTGTCTCAATAGAGATAATTGATATGTAATAAAGAAAAATGATAAAAGACAATTGCTATGCATAGTTGATGTAGTGACTTTGCAAAATTAAGTAACTTAAGCATTTTAAAATATTTTAGTCATTTCCAGTATACTCCTAAAAAAGTTAAAAGGTAACTTAAAAACCTTTTTCCATTTTTGTTCCATCTGTGCATGAAAATGCAGTAGAATTCAGTAGGTGCAGTCATCTTTGCCAGAAATTGAGCATTTGCAGTGACTAAACACAGTTAATGAGTGCTATTTCTGACTTTCCTGGGTACTAGTTTCTCTTATAACTTAAAGCGTGTCATAAAACAGTAATTTCTCAAATTTTACTTTTCTTTTTTAGTAGTATATGTTGCTTTTAGAGGAGCTGGTGAAACAAAACATTAAGAATAATTTAAATATTTATATGAAGACATTAATGCTTCACCTCACTCATGTTTTAACACTGCTTTGAGTGTAGCTTCATACCTAGAATTGAGGGGTTTTGAAGCATGTTTACTCTGTGTGGTATGCTGTATTTTTTTCTCTTCAGGTATTTGTAGGTGACTGAACTGCAGATATGTTGTGTTAGATTAGTCAGAAAGAATATAAGATTAGTGAAATTAGGATCAGTTCCCCCAAGGCAATGGAAGCTTTTCACACCATTCTGCTCTAGCAGACCCAAGGTACTTGATGGCAACCCCCAGGGGTAATGTTGGCTGGAAACATTAATTGCTTCTACACATAAACACTAAAAGGAGATACTAAGAGGAAAAAAATGTGAGGAGATAGTACGTTTGGATCCTGTAACCCATCCTGTAACAGAACTGAAGAAAATCACACCAGAAAACTTGCACCACTCCTGCCTTTTCTGAGCTCAGCAAGAATTTGTGGTGTTGGCTGTTATACGTGAATGTACATATTGCTGTCTCCATTACAGGTTTCTGCACTGGTTTAGATGCCAAGGTTATTGCTGTTTTAGTGCTAGTAGCTGGCAGAAGACACCAAATTTTTGAAGGGCTTTCCCTTGTAACATGAAAGGGTGGTTTTGATAGTCATGGTGCTCAAAATAAGAAAAATATAGGGAGAAACCTGTGTCCTGGTTTCGGCTGGGATGGAGTTGATTTTCTTCCTATTAACCGGTGTCGTGCTGTGTTTTGGATGTAGTATGAGAATAATATTGATGGCACACTGATGTTTTGGTTGTTGCTAAGTAATGTTTACACTAGTCAAGGACTTTTCATCTTCC
>NW_009218067.1:0-259 GCF_000690835.1 Fulmarus glacialis | reverse complement strand
ATCTCAACCCACGAGTTTTCTCACTTTTACCCTTCCAATTCTCTCCCCCATCCCACCGAGGGGGAGTGAGCGAGCGGCTGGGTGGTGCTCAGTTGCTGGCTGGGGTTAAACCACAACACCTGCAAGTCAGCAGCATGCGTGTGAAGTAGGAAATGGAATACAGGAGGGATGGGAGAAAACGCCGTCAAAATGCTGGTGCCAGTCCTCTCTCTCAAAAGCTATGCACTCTATTTCTTCCTGCCGCCCGCCCCCTCCCCCC
>NW_009218066.1:0-1394 GCF_000690835.1 Fulmarus glacialis | reverse complement strand
AACAATAACAATAATAATAATAATAAAAATTTACTCATACTGAAGCCAGCATTCAGGTAAGCTTTTTTTTTTTCCTCCAATATTTAAGTTATTGTTGCTTCTATAAATGCAAAGTAATAGTAATTTTCTGTGTGGCCTCCATTTTTGGTCAGGAAATACGTCATTCTTTTAACAAGTGCAATGAAAATTATTTAAGTGAGGACTGTCATTTTAAGCCTGCCACAGGGGAAGCCTAACTGAAATCACTAGTCAAATAAGTAAAAATTTGACCACATCTGCCCTGCTCTTAAATTATTAAATGACGCTGGTATGGACGGAGGAAGAAACTGAGCACTGGGGGAGACTTACCCAAAGGCTTTGGCCTACATCTTCCCTGCTCTAATGGTTTACGTATGCACAGAAAAGAAGCACAAAGGAACTCTTAACAGCTTTACATCCTTATAACACATTTGTGGTGAGAAGCCAGAAGGTGATGGTAACGACTGCTAATTGGCTTTAAATACAAGGAAAATCAATATGATTGGCCTGGGGTGGCACGGCTACTGAGGCCACTGACAGCTTAAGCTAACCCTGTAAATTAGAAAGCAATAAATAGTTAAAACAATTTCCCTGCAGGGGAGCATGCAGCATCCTGCAGAAGGATGAGCCCCACGTGGAACATCTACATCACAAGGAAAAGTTTCCATAGCTTAACATTAACAGATACTAAGGGACTTGCTAAATAAAAAGCTAAAAAGTAACCTGATGTAAAATGCTAAAAATGAACTAGTTCCTATTTCACAGGATTTTCAGCAAGGAATTACACTCCCTTGATGAAAATCAGGCCGCCAAACACTTCAAGCTCAGATCAAGAGATCTTTCTTGTTCTGGAATTAAATTTTGAGTTTTAGATAAAGATCATAGAATCATAGAATGGCTGGGGTTGGATGGGACCTTTAAAGATCATCTAGTGATAAATCATTCCTACACTATTCAGAACTTTCATATAGTTAGCAGAACTTACAGCTAAACGCCAGCTTCTCAACCCAGCTTCTCAGTTTATCACTGGAAGAAAATCTGTACTGGCTTTGGCTGGGATAAAGTTAATTTTCTTCAGAGTAGCTTGTATGGGGCTATGTTTTGGATTTGTGATGAAAACAGTGTTGATAACACAGGGATGTTTTCGTTACTGCTGAGCAGTGCTTACACAGAGTCAAGGCCTCTTCTGCTTCTCACCCCACTCCCCCAGTGAGGAGGCTGGGGGTGCACAAGAAGCTGGGAGGGGACACAGTTGGGACAGCTGACCCCAACTGACCAAAGGGATATCCCACACCATATGACATTGTGCTCAGCAATAAAAGCTGGGGAGAAGAAGGAGGAAAGCAAGACGTTTGGAGTGATGGCGTTTTGTCTTC
>NW_009218065.1:0-219 GCF_000690835.1 Fulmarus glacialis | reverse complement strand
GGCTGCGGTGGCTGCTCCCAGCGCATCCTGGCCGCGGGATGCGGGAGGCAGCAGGATCCCCTGCCCGCTCGCTCCAGCAGCTGCAGTTGCATGGTGTGTGCCCCTGGCCCGGACCGAATGTGGCCACGGCCACCCCAAATTCCTGTGCCCAAATCCAGCTGGGGAGACAAGCTCCTTCAGCCCTTCTGTGCGCCTGAGGATGGCAGGATTTGGCCCACG
>NW_009218064.1:0-6086 GCF_000690835.1 Fulmarus glacialis | reverse complement strand
CAACTCCTGCTCTTTCCAAACCGAGGCGGCGGCGTGGCGCTCAGCCGCCCCCTCTTCCTCCGCCCGCCCGGACCTCAGGGCGGCCTGGGCTGGGCCGCAGGGGGTTCTAAAGACTCCGAGTTTGCTCCCGCGGGTTGCTTCTTCAAGTTCTATGTTACACCTATTAAATCGATCAAATATTTAACTTCGTGTTTTCAAACAGCCTTTAAAATTCTTCGAAATTGTGGGCAACGCTAACTCCGTGTACGCGAGTACTGTACGAACAAGTGAGGGCTTGGGGTTTTCCTCAGCTTACGTCATCTGAAGAGGCATTAGTGAGCCAGGTAACCTAAAATGTAAATAATTGCCACGTAAATATGCGCTCTCCATTATTTAAAAGAAACGGGATTTGCAGCCTTTGCCCTGAAAATGATCATTATCCTGCGGCCATTGCAGTCATGGCTGCAGCTGCTGCAGCTGAACCAGGGTTGTACAGCAGCCAGAGGAGCAGTGAGGGCCCACGCGAACACTGACACAAATCGGGAACTTTCAGGTTAACAAAGCATTGGCACACACAAGTCATCTCGTTTATTTATATCATGTTCCTCTTTCGTATTAATAAACCAAAACCAAGCACTTTCCTTCTTACGAGAGCAGTCTTTTGAAGTCAATGGGCATGTACTGAAGGAGGAGCGAATGATTTGGTACCATGCCTTTCAGGCAACTACAAATCAAAAATTATGTTAAAGAAAAAAAATTGGGAAATTTCCCTATGTAAATAATATGTCCCCAGCAAACACACTGGCATTTCAAGTACTTTTTTAAAAGTCACTTTTAAACCAGCAGTTTAGAGGAAGTTGTGTGTTGCTGATGTGAGGCCTTAACTCCTTCTGTACAATGTAACACAAATGGCCCTTTCAGACCTCCACAGCCCCCAGCCACAAAACACCCAGGCAATTCTCATGTGCTTGTATTCCTCACATATAAAATTTAATACCACACGGTAATCAGAATACCATTGTTTTCTGTACATCTTTCTGTACTACTTCTCTTTGTAACAACAAACAAAATAACGATACAGTCTTCACAAAGAGGACAAAAATGGACTTCGTTGTACAACTCTTCAGTAAAGACTTCTGCATGGCTTATGCCTTCTAGAATTTGCCTTTACTGAAAAAATGCATTTAGTTAGTATATTTGTTAGTGTGCCACTTGAACTGCATTGGCACAAGAGTAGACACTCTTCAAAACAATGCTGAGCTGAACAGAGTAATTTGATCAGCAGCAAAGAGTGACCGGATCGAAACTGATTAACTCATAATTCAACCTGCCACATCCCCACTGCACTGCCAGGACCAATGGCACCAGCAATTGACCGTTAACATCTCCTCTAATACCAAGCAGGGTTCAGCTTCACGCAACACTTGGCTACAGGTATTTGTGCATCTCTCTAGAATGAAGATTCGTGTGTAGTATCAGCAGGCGTATCCGTGCTAGCCTTATACTGTTAAGAGCAGTAGGACATAGTAGCAGAGCTCCAGCAAGGGCTGGCAACCAAGGCCCCATTACCTACCCTGCTCTGTGCCACTCCTTCTTCACCGCTGTTGTTGCCTTCTGGAGCTACATGAAAGCAGAGATCTGCTTTCCTCCACTGCCCGCTGCATTTTTACTAACCCTTTGGATGGGTTAAGTAGGAGTAGATAGCAAACCTTGCTCCAGCTTGATGCCTGATGTAACTTTGTGAGCATATACCTAAAATAATACGGTGATAAATCATTCCTTGTGGTGTAAGCCTACAGAGCTGTTAGGTGAATTCCATTTGCATCATCAGTAGTCTCTGGCAAGCATCTCCCAGGTCTGTGCCCAGCCACGTACCGTATGATCTACTGCAAAAGGTAGATGGGCTGCAGCTGGGGAACCACCGCCCTGTGGTCTACACATGTGGTTTAAATGAGAGCTTGCGTGTAGCCCCTCTCTTACTCAAGTGCCTTTCACCCATTGTTCTTAAATATATTTTCCCTTCATTAATTAAGCAAAAGCTTTGCATAAGAGACCTGCAGCCCAGCAGTGCATAGCCACAGTGGGCCTGAGGCAGTCTTCTACTAAAAAATTGTGGTAATTATGTAAAAAAGCACCTCCTCGGTGTCTGATCCAGCACATTCCTTAGTACTCTGGAAATTCAAGAAGGCTAGTCCTCTGAGCCCAATGTGTTCACTGCGCGGTCCCTAACACCCAGCTCTTCTCCCTGGCTCCCCTTCTGGGCAGAGATAGCTATAGCAGTTATCTCAGCAGAAAAAAAAAGCTGAGCAGCTGACCTGGAGGTGGGAATGATGGATTTTGTCTTCTTTGGCTCTGAAAAATGAAGTGCAATGATATTGGCAATTATATTTTATGTAGGTGTTGTTTTAATTTTGTCATTCTAAAAAAAGACGAATGTAATAAAGAGTGTGGGCTTGCTTTCCCTTCAATTTTATTTCTTTTAATCTGTAAAACTGTGTTTAGGCGAAATGGAAAATTTCAGTATTGCAGCAAGATTTAATAAGGCCTTAAAGTAAATTCTATATGTATTCTATGTTTAGAAACAAGTAATTAAAATAGTTTTGGTGCCGGAGTTCCTCAGCCAATGAAAAATATTTCTTTTGCCCATTGCTGTAAGAAAAATCCACAGAAATAAGGAGCCTGACTATACTTGAGAAATTACAGGCAAAGAGACTTAAATGCTCTTTTGATTAGATCCAAAGGGCTGACACTTGACATAGTAAAAATATCCTCCTTCTGTCAAGCCTCTTTTAGTTACAGTCATCTTGCTTGGAACAATAATAGTTTAAAAAATTACTCTGAATGAAGTGTGATTTTGAAGTTGACTGAATCAGAAACTTTTTTTCTGTTTTGCTTTCTCCAGTGAAATTTCATTCACTGTTGGCATTCGTGACCTGCCCATGTGACAAAGTATTAATGTGAAACAGCTATTCTCTATTTTCTCTTATGCAATACATTATGCAATACAGAAGGCTATGCCATAATTTTGATGCATGTGATTTTATTCCGTAACCTAAGTGCTTTTCAAAGCAAACTGTTCATCTCAGTTTTATTGCCCATTACCAGGTTGCAGCTACAGTGTCATATAACGACAGTGACAATCCAAATTTTTTGACCACAGTTTCATCTTTTTCCTTGACATTTCTCGAATCTAGGCTTCTGCCACAGTGTTCACTTTTGTTTCTTAGTGCTGGAAGTTAGTGAAACAAAGTGTTTCAAGACCACATGCTCAAGAAATGAGAGTATTTAACTTTCCAGATATTCTGTTTTGCTTTGGTTTTCCCCCCAGCAAATCAAATTTAATTGGAAACTTGTTCTAAAACCTTACATTTCTTTTATTCTTTTATCTTTAATGATACTTGCAAGCAGCTCTGGAAGTCAGGTTGATTATGAAATCATTGTAAACATCTCTAGGATCTATGGGCAGTTTAAGTCTTCAGACTCTGTAGTAGGTGATCCATAAGACGGTGTTGGATGGTGAGTCCTGCCAAAACCTCTAAATGTGGGTAGTCTCTCCACAAGCAGGGACCATGGGAATTGAAAAAGAGCAAGAACTACAAGTCTTACAGGGCTTAAAACTAAACATCCCTCTTTGTGCTCTCCTGGCTTAGAGAGTCTGCTAGTTCTGCAGGAAGATAGGTCCATACTATGGCCAAGACACCTAAGCAAAGTATGAGCTCTAACTAAAGGACTAGTGAAAGAGGCAGCCAGACTGTGTAAGAAAGACTGAGTTCAGAGATGATGAATTTATGTGACATTTCTTATTTACGGCTTCAGAAAATGTCAACAACTCTGCACCATAAAACTGGAGCATAGCATGTGTTTCTTCATCAGATTGAAACCTACGTTTCCCTTTCACCCACTCATCCACCCCCATCCTAGCTACTAGAATAGAAGGCATAACTCTTTTTCTTTCCCTTCTTTCTCCATTCCCTTGAGCTACATTAACAAATGTATTCTAGCCACGTGAAAGTAATCCAGTGAGAGAACCACTAGAAGGATATATCGCTGGTTTGTTACCTGTGTTTTTTAATGACCAAAGTACAATTTTCAGTTCTATTAGTAACCATTTTTAGTCTAGAGCTCATTGTAGTCTGCGCTGCTGGCTCCCTATTGTTTGTATCCGATCAACTATTGTATTTATTATTAGCATATCTATTTATCTACGTACATTCTCTCTACATAATCCATTCAGATAAAGTCAAACAAAAGGAACATGATAAAAGGACGTTTAAAATAACTCAAACACTGAATTTGATCAGAGATGAGACTCAGTTATTGTTCATGCACTATTTCAAACTGTATCAAGCCATAATGGCAGGTGCTGTGGCCAAATTCAATGTCAACCCTATTGGAGGTAGAGAAAAATCATTGCTCGCTTCATTCTTTATGTCATCTTTGTGGCTATTCTTCCAATGTTTCTTTACACAATAGGTTTGTGAAGTAGTCTAACAGTGAGTAAGTGTTGTGGAAGCACGGATATTTGCTGTAATCAGCATTGTGTTCTTCCTTTTTCTGTGTCTTTAGTCATCGCTCAGGATGCTTCATTTATCTTTTTTCTCTCTAAGGCTTTGGGGAATTCTGTGCTTCACAGCAGTGTCATAACACTTCTAAAGTAAGCACAGAAGCAGGGGCACTGCTTTAATGAAGAAGAGCTGTTTGATGAAGGTGGGTGGAGGGAAGTGTGAATAAGACGGTGATGCTGTGTTTGCGACTGAATCTGTTAGGGATGCTGTGCAGCAGTCAGCCTGCCCTGCTTGCTGTTCACCACTCACAAGCTGATGAAAATCAATCACTCTCACAGCAGGTCCAGTCCTGCTCGTCTCTACATCAAAGAACAAAAATAAAATACTACTCACTTTAGTCAAAGCAGGAGCAGGCTTATAGTCCAGCATAAAGGACTTCCTCGTGTCCTTCAAAAGCACAGTCTGGGCCAAATGCAAAGCATTAGTCTGTTCCTGTGTCGTTTATCCCGGCTCAAGTACTGGAAGGTGCTTGGCATTTCTAAAAGTTGTTGAGCATTCCTGAAGGATAATGAGTGCTCTCCACGGCCACTGATGGCAGGGAAAGCAAAAGCATTCAGCCCCTCACGGCAGGACTCCAACGTTGCAGAATCGAGCCCTTGATAAGGCAGGAGTCCTAAAGAAAAAAGGAACATGTGATCATTTGGCCAAGGGGAGCAATAGAAATCTGGAGTAACCTCCTCAGATCACTTCTCTCCTTGCAAAATACCTAGCGCAAGGAGTGATCGGCATGTTGTGCACGTGACAGAGCTGTCCGCTTGCGGACTCAGTCAGCTGGCTCCTCTTGCAGTCTGTGGGGACCAGGAGTGAAGGCACAAAGTGGAAACGTAACACGTTCTGGCAATCCGCAGCTGATGCATGGCCTGCCGTAGTGGTTTGTCAGTAGTGAAAGTGTTTATTGATGATATATAATACGCCGGTATTAAAAGTGACTTACAACAAAGCTCCTTACTTGAATGACCTCTGCTACTTATGTGCAAAGTTTTCACACTCGTGTAGTTTCAGTGGTGTAATTACAGTCTAATGAAAAAATATCCAGTGTAAACAAGCTCTTGGGGACCACTGCCAGATGACACAGGTCGGAGCAGCTCTCATGTTGCTCAAATCCGTGTCCAAGGCTGGGCAGAGAATCAGGGAGCCGTAGCTGCTTCGCAGATAGCGCTAGATCTTTTGCTGCGCTTGATCTTAAATGAAATGCTCCAGGGAATCTACTTCATGTTTACCAGAGATCTCAGGAGGCTGGTGAGTGTCTTAAAGCTTCAGGTGAGAAGGGAGAGGAGACCTGAGCGGATTTGAAAACTGATATAAACTAGAAAAGTTCTCAGTTTCCTTTGCATCCATGTGATACTACCTAAATGGGGACAACCCTGATAGGACTGTCACAAATTGCTGATGACTAACTCCATCGCAAAACACCAGCCTCTCCAAAACAATGAGGTACACAAGAACTCATCGAGTAGCCTCAGATAAAGCAGAATGGAAATTCATAGTTCAACCGTCTTTGAGATGTGACAAAAATGGTTTTAGAAGCATTTCATATATATA
>NW_009218063.1:23664-32481 GCF_000690835.1 Fulmarus glacialis | reverse complement strand
TGCCTGCCCCTCCTTCCAAAGGTGGTAAAGTCTCCTGTAAAGTCTCCTTTTTTTCCTGAGTCCCAGCCAGAGCTCCCCCTTCAGCCAGGCCGGTCGTCTTCCCCGCCCATTCTTCTTACGGCACATGGGGACAGCCCGCTCCTGCGCCTTTAAGCCTTCCTTCCTGAAGATCGTCCAGCCTTCCTGGACCCCTTTGCCCTTCAGGACTGCCTCCCAAGGGACCCTCTTGACCAGTGTCCTGAGCGGGCCAAAGTCTGCCCTCCGGAAGTCCATGGTAGCGGTTTTGCTGGCCCCCCTCCTTACTTCACCAAGAATCGAGAATTCTATCATTTCATGGTGGCTAAGCCCAAGCCGGCCTCCGACCACCACATCTCCCACCAGGCCTTCTCTGTTTGTGAACAGCAGGTCAAGCGAGGCACCTCCCCTGGTAGGCTCGCTTACCAGCTGTGCCAGGAAGTTATCTTCCACACACTCCAGGAACCTCCTCGACTCATATAAATGAGTATCACAGTGCTTCAACCCAAGGTCTGGCTTCTCTTAGTTTTCCTTGGAGCACTGTGTTTTTGAGCAGCACCTCAGATATTTTCTCTGCCTTTGAGCTGCATACTGATAGTAATCTCTTGAAGTGTGTGCTGAAAATTTTATGGATAAATGATGACACAACTGAGGACAAGAAGTTTGGATGCAACAATCTTGTCCTGCAGGTTTCTCTGCTCCTCCCTTCCCGTTTGTGATACCAAGTGTTCTGGTTTTATTATGCAAAGCACAGATTGCAGCAATAACTTACCTTTCTCTTTGCACCTTAGGCTGAATGGAGGGATTTGAGGTTTTTTGATCAGTAAGGTAACCAAAGTACTTACCGTAGGATGATCCTTCGACATGCTTAGATAACATGGACCTGATGGTTGGTAAGGGGATGAGGGCAAAGAGCATCACTGCCCGTGCTGCAATGCAATGAATATGTAGTTATCATCAGTACCTGCTCCTTGTCTCCCAATGCAACAACCACTGATCTTGAAGACTACATGCCTCTGGCTTGGGCAGGACCTTTGCTTCACCTTTTCTTGTCCCTTGAGTACCAGAAAGAAGTACAAATCTTTGGTAGGAGTGTAGGTCCTCACTTCATCCAGGTGATGGTAGATAAACCACCTATTGCTCCCACTAGCAGAGGTACTTTGCCCAAACCACCCGTGGTCTCTTGGTCTCAGCCTGAAATCCCGGCATAAATGGAATATAGCACTGTCCTTTGAGATAATGAGGCCAATGATTTGAGTCTAACCAGCAGAGAGAGCACCCCATGCTACATGGCCTTGACAGGAACAGTACCTTTATAACACTATAGCTGTTTTCTATCTTGGTGCTTCTGACTTGCAGTATTTTAGGCTTTCTGTAGTGTGGAAACTTTTAGGGAGCTGGAATTATCTTCTTGTCAGCAGAACCAACCTCAGTGAATACTTGGTCGATGTCTAGTGTACCAAGGTGTTCCTGCAATGCTGGGAATAAACATCCTGCATACTGTGTAGCAGCATGCGTTCATGATGGACTTTATTAAACAAGCATTTTTTTATTTTAATTTTTTTTATCTTTTGTTCCCCAGCCTGATTGCCTAAACAAACAAAATCTCTTAAAAATTTCACTCAATGTTTGGCTTAGTACACAAATATAATATCCTACCATTTTTCCCTGTAGAATAACTTTGTTTATTTTCAATTTCTCATTCCCTGTAGGGGCAGACAGAAAAATTGCTTCAGGCCATTTCTCTTAGATCTTTTTCTCACTTTCAGAAGCAAAACCTCAAAGCCATGCAACATACGATACCCTGTTTGTCAGATATGAATCATCCATCTCACTGCCACAACGGATGCAGTGGGTTTTGTTTTCTGTGTTCCTGCAGAGGCTACCTCCCAACAATAAACTTGCCTTTCCTTCATTATGGGATGCTGCCCCATCTATTGTTACCTGCCCCTTGGTCATTTATAGCGTAAGATTTGTACACTACATTCTCATGATATTTTAGTTGCTAAAGCAGCTCCAGTGTTTCACTATTAAGTTTCCCATCAGCCATAAATGCCTTAATGTAACAAAAATAAATCACATCTTAAGATGTTTGCTTAATAGCAAGCCTTTGCCAGTTTGTTTCTGTTGTAGCCTTAAGCCTTACCTCACAAAAAGCCAGTGCTTCCCATTAATGCAGCGATGTGGTTCGACTAGTACAGGTAGCCAGCCCCAACACCCACTCCCCCATGGCACAAGCATTGTTCCCCTGCTTAGATCTGGGCTATGACCAAGTGACAAATTACAAGTCAACCGGCCTTAAACTAAGCCTTGGCAGGAGCGTATGCCTCCTTTGGATATTGTAGGGTGCTGAGTGTAAGGGGTGCAAAGTGAGATGTGGGGAGAGGGGAATGATAATGAAGCCCTCTTGGGAATCGCTCGTGTGATGGTCTGCTGAACTCCCTGCTCTGAAACTCGTGGTGAAGCAGAGCAAAAGCCCTTCTCCTGATGCCGAAACACCCCAACCCCTTCCTCAGGGTGCACTCACTCATGCAAGCAGCCGTTCGACTCACCGATGTAGAACAGGAACGTCCACCGCACGAAGGCCATGATGAGGATGCCAGCGCTGAAGGATGCCACTCCAATCATGATCATGGTAATGTCCCTCAGGTATTTGGAGAACACAAATACCCCTAGGAAGCTGGTGATGAAGATCACGTAGCCAGCAGCATTGCCGTGGCCGATCTCCACGGCGTTCCAACTTAAAGGCTCCCTGAGCAAGAAGAGTGGGAGTACGTTCATTGCACCAACCACAGCAAGGTCATAGAGGATTGCTGCCACAAACAGCATGATCATGATGAGTTTCGAGGGGGATACTGGAGTGGACCTGTTGCTCTCTGAAGGTTGGGAACTCCCTGCTGCTGCTGTTTCTTTGTGGGCTGGTAGCTGGCTGCCCACCTCCTCCGCACTCTTGGCTTTGGCTGGGCAGGAAGCTGCTGGCTTGGGGACTGTCAGGACAAAAATGCTGTAGAGGAGGCAGAAAGCATAGCAAGCGATGCTGCAGCCCACCAGCACAGTGCCCTCCCGATAGCGGTCACTGAAGCCAACAAAGAGGTAGCCAGATGCCATGCTTCCCAGAAAGCCAGCGAGGCCATATACCAGCTCAATAATGATAAGCCGCAGAGACCTCCTGCTCTCAGAGGAACCCAGGGATCCCAGAGCCATGATGCCTGCCCAGAGCGTGGTGAAACCGCCCATCAGCCCATTGAAGGCAGCAGCCCCATACATCACCTCGATCGGCCAACCCAGCAGGATCAGGAGGAGCAGGAGAGTTTTGGAGCCCAAGTAGCCAAGAAGAGGGAAGCAGATGGGGATCTTCCGATGCATCCTGTCCCCCAGCTTGGACAAGCCATAGGCTGACACCAGCGGGCTCAGGCCCAGGACTAGGTTGTAGATGATATAAAAATCAGAGACCGCCTTCTGCTGAGCATCTTCCAGTGCATGGGAGGGAGCAGTGGTGTTGGTCTGATTGTAGTAGTTCTTCACCACCAGCAGCAGTGCCGTGTCGTAGAAGGCGCTGGCCACTTGGGAGCCTGCAACCACTGGCTCAATCCATGTCCTCATTACCACCACCCCCACCATGCTGCCAGCAACTGCCTCTTCTTGGGGAGAGCTGTTTTCAGGGAGATGCGCAAGAGGAAGCTCTTCAGAAGCTCTGCTCTGGAGGCATGCTTGGAGAGGAGCAGCGGAGTGAAAAACAAAAGGTCTGCCGGGCTGCAAAGAGTCAGAGAGTTGTGCAAGAGATGATCTTGCTGGGAGGATATTTGCACCTCGCCTTGCTACGTATGCGCACGCACACACATCCCTGCGCTGCTCTGATCTCCAGCTCACGCCTGAGAGGCTTTTATACAGCCGGAGAACGCCCTGCACTCGCCGATTGCCACTGCTCCTCTTCCTGGTGTAGTTTCAACAGAGGTCAGATGACCCAGGGGAATTTCTCTCTCCCAGTTTAGGAAGTGAAAATGCCCATATCAAGTAATTGCTGCAGTTTGGGGTGGTGGTTTGTTTTTTGTTTGGTTTGAGGCTTTTTTTCCCTTTTTGGCACCCTTCATGTGTCAGAGGACTCTCAGGGTGGGTGCAGGGGCAGGGGATGTCTGTGTGCTTTTTTTGTCAGGTAATTTGTGAATTCCCCTTACTGCCAGCTCTTTTCCCTTTCTTCTACAAAAATGTGTTGTTGGCTCTTTTGCTCTTACCTCCTCCCATCTGTCCTGTTGCTGCATCGTGCCCCTTATATCATTGTTGTTTCAATAACGCAGTCAGGAAATTACACAAAAAGAAAGTCAAAGGGAAAAAGCCTATTTTTGGTAACCTGCCTTCCACGGCTGCCACTCTACCAGCTGTGTCCTTTGGCTTTACAACATGGGAATTTCCAAGAGGAGGAGAAAAGTCCCAATTTATCCAAAGGCATCGGCAACCGCTGCGCCCCAGTAATCAGCCAGCTGAGCTGGAGGCTGGGGTGGGTGAGAGCCGTTTTCCAGCCCCAGCTCTGCAGGGCGGTGGCCGTGCCACTCTGCAGACGCTGATGCCACACGCAGCTTTGCAGCTTGAAGTCAACCTCCGATTTTGCTGCTGCCTGAGGGGGTCAAGAGAAGCGACCTGTCCCAAGCGGCTTGGGGTCCCTGCGGGCACGACGGTGTGGCTGACCCGAGGCACAAGAAGCTCTTGGAGCCGGATGTGTCGCAAGCAGGCTGCCAGCTCCAAGGAAGATACTTGTGGTCCCAGCTGCAGGAAATACTTGGAGAATATTTGGCAGCCTCAAAAATGCTAACTTAAATGATAATGATCTCATTCTGCACTGGTTTAATGAATCATAACAGGCAGAATAACAATCTGTTCTAGGAAGATTTATGATGATTACTTTAAAAAATAAATTAATGACTAATTTGCAAGAACAATGTTAAAACCTCCATCTGTTGCACTTTCTATGGATTCAGGTGACGTTTACTCAATGCCTGTGTACTCATGGATCAAGAGTTTAATTATTTCACTCTTAGTTTGGTTGTGCAATAATTTTTAGTTTATATTTCAATTCAAGGAAAAAAAGTCCCAAGAACTAACAGGGAAAGGAGTGGGGAATTGTCTGCTAGAATGACTTGCTGCTAAACAATTTCAGTTTCACCAGAGAACTTGGTTTTTTGTGAGGCCAAAAGACTCCTAGCCAGCTGTAAAACATAATGTGGGTTGTTCCAACAGGTGGCTTTTTTCCTCCAGATTTTCTGCAGAAGCTGTCTAGTTTCTTTAGTTTTTATTCAGAAGTGGGACAAATCTTTTTCTCCAAACCCTAGAATATTTCCAGAGGATGAAAATTCCAGACAGCCTTATTGTCCCCAAAACATCAGCCTGTGACCAGTTTAAGCAACAAATGCAACCAGAGGAATTGCTATGTTTTGCTTCACCCAGGGAGCCCTGTCTCTTCTACGAGACGTGAGAGGGAAACATAAATGACTTTGTCCCATTCAAGCTCCAGTTTGGGACATTAGTTATTTTGGAGTGCAAGGTATGTTACAGGCACTGTGCTTGGGAGACTACAGATCTGCTCAACTCTTAAATAAGGGATATTTTTCCTCCACGCTTTGTTGCACGTACAGCCTGCCTGGCTTATTCATCTCACACTCTTGACATTTAGGTGATACTGTGTTATGCTTAATGCTATTCAGGCCTAGATAGCTAATGAACTGTACTAACTGCCATTAGTGATCTCATGAATTACATATATATTTCCAGGATATTCTGAGTGTTCATTCACATAAAATGTACTTTTTAGAACTAGTTCTCATGGAAGGGTATAATTTCATGTCAATAAGTGCAAAACAGTGAGTGCTAAAGTAAGAGTTTAACCCAGGCTCCAGAATATTTCCTACTGCAAAATAGTTTTAATGAATAC
The DNA here is from genome assembly GCF_000690835.1 of Fulmarus glacialis. Lineage (NCBI taxonomy): Eukaryota > Metazoa > Chordata > Aves > Procellariiformes > Procellariidae > Fulmarus > Fulmarus glacialis. The sequence goes on along the minus strand of NW_009218063.1, from coordinate 26,543 downwards.
CATATTCATTTGATGCCACAAAGACTTCAAAATTACTATTCGCTAGCATCAGCTTTTCCATGGGGCCCAGTTCTCATATTACTAATATTTATAGGGACTTTTGCATCCACTTTAAAATACGTTCGTGCGGCATAAACACAGTGGAGCCTTAAGAGCCGTAAGAAAGTGGCCCTTGACGTTTAATAAAAATGCACCTACAGAATCACTGAGACTAGTCTAAAAGCAAAAATACACTGGTATAGCCTGCTGGAAGAGGAACACATTGTTTTAGGGCATGCCTCTCTAGAATCATCTGGTCTGGAGACCCACTAGAGGCCAGGTCAGCACCATGTTGCACCAGCTCTTGGACATTTGTCAGTCTGGCCAAATAAAGGTGTTTACTGTCTCCCTGTGGTGATGTTATACATTCCTATGCACTATTGCTTTTTCTTTTTTTAAACAATTTATGATAGTTACATCACTTTTTCTTTCTGAACAGGGTTGCTTTAGGGATTTCAGTATGCTGGGGCAGCCAGGCTTGGCACCAAGCATTTTGGAGCCTGGTATTCAGCGCTCCTCATCTGAAAAGGTCCTTTTGACATCCAGGACTGCAATCCAATGTGGGCACGTAAGCACTCTTCATCTCCCTTGCCTAAGCCTGCTGATGGGATCTGTGACTTACAGTCTCTGGCTAGCAAGACATTTCACCTCCGAGGTGGTAAATCAGCTCTGTAACTCCTCCTACTCCTTGGTACGTGTGGATTGTCCTGACGCACGCTGCGGCTTTGTGGTGGTGGCAAGGGGGGGAAACACGACTGGGGACTGGGAAGTGCCTGGGTCTGAGCCCGGATGGATGCGGTTGCGCTACAGCACTGGAGAGAGACAGAGCTGGTTGAAAACACTGGGGAGAAGCAGCTCTTTCAGTGATGGCCTGTCTTCCTTTGGAAAATACCTCTTCATCATAAATGACCACAGACTGTAATGCCAGGCTATGCTCTTTCTCTCTGTGGTTTGTGAGGTTGGCTTCCTCACTGGCTGGCATTTAATTATATATTGCCCCTGTCCTCACAAGGTGTGTGGTTCTGCTTGCAGAGCTGGGGGAGATGGAGGGGGAGCAGAGGCTGCACAGAAAGCCGGGTGCATGGGGCAGGGGGAGCAGCTCTGCTGCATTGCCACAGGGATGCGGCATCCTGGTCCAGGGCAGTCGTCTTGTTGGATCCAGAGCTGCCAATGGTAGACGCTAATGCCTGAATGTAAAAGGCCACCCTAGCAGCTTTGTTTCAGCAGCTCTGGAAAACGACATCCAGGCTGTTTGGAAACTCATAATGCTGGTGCCAGTGTCTGTAGCACAACAGTTGCTAAGTCCATCATTGCCATAATAAATGCAGGACTGTGCCCTTATGGGTGCACCTTGAGGTGTCTCAGACACCGAGACCCCTGGGCCAGCACTCCAGCATTCCGGAGGCGCAGCACTGCCAGACATGTTGAGATCACCTGTGGGGACATCTCCTCTGCTGCTCATGGGAGGAAGAGGAAGCCCAGGCCACAAGCAGTGCTTGCACATGGCGCCTTGTTCCCCCCCATGCCTTGAGGCCTCACCCGTTGCCCCACACAAGCAAAGCACAGGGCAGTGTGCAGGCTGCAAAAAAGCTGGAGATTGGATTTGCCCCATGGAGAGACCTCATGCGGTGCACTGACATGAAGCATGGTGAGGAGGGGTGACCCCATGCCAGGGTAGGGGAGGTCCCCCAGCCTTCCCTTGGAAGAGGCTGGGGGGCGCTGGGAGAGCAGCGAGGAGCTGGAAACAGCAGCACTGCCCGGTTTCCTTTGGGACAGACGCTGGCTGACCAAGCAGCACCAGAAACCTGCATTGTCCTGCTTTCACCCCCAGATGTCATGTTTTTGTCTATTTTTCTCATTTCAGAGTTTCCTGCTTACCAGGTTGGAGTGTCCTGTGGCTTCTCCCTCTGCTGGAAATACAAAACACAGCACCCTCGACACACAATTTTTGCTGAGTTGGCTTCTTTTTTCTTTAGCTTGAGGAATTTAGGCGATTAATAGTGCTGACAGTTAACTGTATGCCTTATCATTAATCCTCTTCACGGAAGCAGGGAAAAAAGCTTCTTGTGGTACCTGGCGTCTGCCTGATCAGCTGGCCCACAGAAAAAATCCTGCTGTAGTTCTTAGATAAGCCCCAGATAATCCTGGTGCTAAATTTTTTTGTGTGTGTGCACATCCTCCTTTTCGTTAATATTAATGTGTCTTTTAAATTGTTGTCAGCGTATATGGGTTTGGCACGGAAACATTGCAAAGTTCAAGAGTGTGCAGGCAGCAATGGACTTGAGAAACAGGATGAAACAAACTATCCTAGAACTACAGCTTAAGCAATCCTATGTTGAATAAAGCAAAAGTGGACAGTCTGGAAAAATGAAATAACCATAGCAAAACCATGACTATTAAAAAATTTCACTACTGAATGAACCACAGTCAATAATCTGTAAAAAGTCAGTTCAAAACCAAAAACTGCCCTCCCCTTCCTAAGTACTCTCCAAGGCAATTTAGAAATAATTTTGGTTATCTACTTCACATTTTCATTTTTTATGTAGGTCTAGAAACTTTTATGGCAATGGTGAATGGGTACTGAAAAGTCTACAAACACATTTAAACAGTAATAAGTTTGAGAAAAGGCATTAAGGGTGAGTAAAAGCTCTGTAGAAGGAGGAATGTGTGAGTATATTGACCTGGAATTTATGAGATTGGAGAGGAACTGTGTGTTAAGTGTGGACGAAGGAAGAGGAAGAATATACACAGAGCATATTGGAAAGTTTAATGTGTCAGAATAAAGGAGGAAAAAGAAATAGTTAGCCACCCATCCTTGTGGAGTGAAGGGGGGAAAGAAG
>NW_009218063.1:0-23633 GCF_000690835.1 Fulmarus glacialis | reverse complement strand
GGGAAAGAGGAGCATTAATTTTTCTGGGCTGGGAGGACCTTTGCTAGATAACTCAGCCCTAGCCAGGGACAATTAGAGGGAATGAGTATCTCTCCATAAGCCTGCAGCTCCATGGAGGTAAGAACAGCAGCTGGCAGAAGACATCAGGACAGTGGAGAGAAAAGGGATGAATCCACCCCATTTTCCAAGGTGAGAGGTGGAAACAATCTAAAGCGTCATAAATGCTTAAAGATACAGGCTCTGCCTTGTCCTTTGTGTAAGGCATAGTGCTTTTTGAGGAGAGGAGGGAAGGTAAAATATTTCTTCAAATCTTAGTTCTTCTGGAGAGGTCCTTGCCTGGTAATCCAGCTGTTTTCACCTGACAGATCTCAGGTTAGCCCTCTGCATGGCTACATTTAGGCTTTGAAGGCAGGTGAAGCAAGCACTGAAGCCATCACCTGCAGTAAGCCCTCAGTGATATCCACCCCTGACGTTCAGAGCAGGCAGGTGGCAACTCACACCTCACAGCCTCTGCTCTGCTGGGCTAGGTCCTGAGCACAGAAATTGGCAAGAAAGATTAACTATGGTTTTAGTCACTTGGGTGCTTAAATTTTCCAGGCTATTTCATGCACAACATCCTGTCAAACACATTCACATTGTTTGTTTAAAAAAACCCCATACACAACCCAGAAGCTGCGGATGCTGCAGCACACTCTGGTGACGTTTGAGCCATGCCACCCTCTTTTTCTGTGTGGCAGCTCTTCCCATGGGGAATGTTTACTGAACCTCTGCAGCTCAGAAATAAAAAACACAGGAAACTCGATAACAAGCTTTCAAATCCTTTCCTTGATTACAGAGCACCATCTGCTCAGGTCCAGGCAGGTCCTCTATGGACCACTCGCAAGCCCCTCAGCGCAGCTGGTGGTGGCTGCTGAGCCCAGCCCAAGGTGGTTTCGGGGTACGAGGTTGCATGGCAGTGTGTATCACTCTGTCTCACTGCGAACACTTCCCAACGCTGGCTGAGGACTTCCAGGCAACCCGGCATCACAAGGCACTGCAGAGGAGGGATAACCCTGTTTTTTAAACATGTGCTGCAGCCACACCTGGCTAATTATTCCACTTGCAGCCTGAGGGTGGGGGCACTTGTTTTGGGCTGGTAGGGTGGAGAGGTCCCTGGGACAGCAGGGAAAGGCACCAGCATCCTCCATGAGAGTGGCTGGGAGGCTACAGGGGACCATGTCTGTACCCGCTTCGCTGCAGGGTACTAGTGGAAAATGGCACAAATGGGGTAATCCTTTTCAGACAAGAGAGCAGAGGTGTGGCTGGGGGGTCAAGTCCTCCAGCCCAGTGCTGGAGGAGTCCTCCCTGGAAAGCAGCAAAGGCTGCTGAGGCTCTGCAAGCCCATGCAGAGGTGTCACCTCCACTCGACACAGAGGCAGATGTGTCTGGTCTTCCCCAGGCCCACAACTTTGCATCAGACAAGGTGGTCCACGAGAACGCTCCAGGCTCTGGAGAAAGCTCATGTAGATAGGGCAATGCAGGTCTCTTCGCATGCTACTCAGGAGAATTTTAGCTAGCACCCTCCCAGGCAGCTAGTGAATGAACAGTCTTGGCAGATTTTGTGTATCCTTGGGATTCCAGTATGTGTGCAAAAAGACATTAATGGGACTAAAATATTGCGCCTCTTCTCCTTTCTCTGAAGAGTCCCATTGTACTGCAAGAAATTTTGGAGTTGAAGAGGGGTATTGGGTAAAAGGTACCAGGGAAACAAGAAAGTCTGGGCAGCTTTCCAGCAATATTGTTGCTGCTGACTTTTTCCAAGCTGCAGTTCTTCAATGTCTAACAAACATGAATAAATATACATACAATTGTAAATTTTAAGCTGTGTGGCAAGACAGCTGCTGTAACTGGTGTTTGCTCTTCCCTTGTCCCTTCACTTCAGCACTCTGGGGTATTCAAATCTTTGCTGAACTAAGACTTGGCTTTTATGCCTTATTGTGTAGTTTCTGAACTGCCCACACTGGTCAAGAGCAGCACTGCTTGTGCCCACTACAACCTCTGCATTTCCTGGCATGTTCCTCTGAGTATTTTCATACCTCCTGCTAACTGCACATGGGCAGTGGGGAGACATCTCCTGGCCCGGTTTACCCATTTCAGCATGGCTTTGCGCAGTGCACCTCGGTCACCAGCTGAGTGCCAGTGATACCCTTGAAAGGAGGTCTGCCAGCTGAAGAACTCACCTGAGTGAGTCAGGCCACCTTCTGAAGAACTGCTAACACCTGATGAGCTTCCCAGTTGCTGCAGGACCTCAGACACATTTGTTTGCTGAAAATCAAGAGGACACGGCTGAGGACCATGTCAGGTGCATGCTATTGCCTCCAGAAGACCTTGCTTTTCTTGCTCTGCTGTAGACGAGGCTGCTTTGCTGCTGCAGGGCTTGGACCACACACAGGTAATGTGGGCTCATGCCTCTCGTTGCCACATCATGCACTTCCACACCAGCACTTTCCAAGAGTCAGTAGCTATCCCAGTTCAACACCTTCAGGAATTTTGTGTTGGATGTCACCTCCAAGATGGCCAGTGACCTGTTACCAGCTAACAGGTTATGCCTGGTCATGAGCTTTCAGGCACCCTCTGCAAGGACACATAGCCAGGACAGCCTACGGCAAAGCAGGCAGATGCCTACAGAGTAAACCCAGAGAGTGACATCCCCGACATTTAAAAACACACTGATTTAATACTTCTATACAGGAAGGGAACAAGAGATTAAGGAAGATTTGAAAAATAAAGCCCTTTGGGCCACTGAAATGCTGTTTTGATCATTTAGCACTGGGCATCTTGATAATAAATTCCTTGGAAACATCCTGCAAAGCTTAGACAGACTATATTGACTTATCTTTTAATTTATAAACTCGAAGAGTCTGCGTGTCAATAAATTATGGGGCTCATGAGCAATGATATCATTCAGCTATTTCCTGACTCCTTTCCGCTGAAGACTGACTCAGCGAACTGTGGCCAAGAAGGACAGCTGAGCTGAATCTTGTCCTTGCCATAGTCTGGACCTCGCAGCATGTGTGACCCATGCTGTAACTGGCAGAGTTTTTTGTCTGGTTTCCAGAGAGCTTGGGTAAATATGCTTTTTTCCATATTTATATAGCTTCCATCCCTGCTCAAACATTGTCTGAGCGTGCTTTCAGCTGGCTCCAGAAATGGCTCCTTGCATGAAAAATTCCCATCAGCAAGATTTTCCCCTATTTATCTTTCTGTTTTCCACTGTTTATACCACTCCCCTCTGACCTGCTTTACTTATCCCCCTCTCTCTCCGTTCCTGCCAGAAATTTTCACTGTCTTTATACATAAAATCCCACAACTTGCAATTAACTTTCCCTTTAAAAACAACCCTCTCCACCTCATACAAGCTCAGTTTGCCTTCTTTGCAGCACTCCATGGCTGGAGCTTGGCTCAGTTGTTCTCCTCAAACACAGCATTAAAGAGAAGCTGTAATCATGTCCCTTTTCACATGAGTAATGCAACCAAGAGAAGGTTTTTGTTTCACCTGGCTCTCCCCCAACACCCTTTCAAGTCAACCCCGCATCATTTTATAGTGCATTGACACAAGCCCAATCCATGAGCTTCCAGCTGAGTTCAGTGCTGTGCAGCCCTCAAAGAAACAGGTCCTTAGAGGTATTTACGTATCTAAGTGCTTTGATACATTTGGATCTGGTCCACTTAAGGTTTGTCTCATGGCTCTTGTTTATCCATCTTCCATGGGGTGCTTTGGCAAAGAAGTGTAAATCCAGTTAAATACCTGAGGAAAGGAAACCAGCCTGGGAGGGAGCCTGACTGGGCTGATGGAGCCTTGCAGTGGCGGTCAGTCAGGGACCCATGGTTGGGGACTTGGATTGATTGAGGGCCTTCTCCATCCCATGAGGCTCAGTGGAAGCAGGCTGAGAGACCCATGCTCATGGGGGCCATCTAGTCTTGGTGCCTGAAAACAGCCATGTTTTGGGTGCAGGTAGCATCGTATGGAAACCACAAGGGAACAGCAGAGGGCAAGGAGATGGCAGGGAACAGGAAAGGGTCATGCTGTGAAAGTCTGCGTTCACCTTGGGCCAGTGCTGTACCCCAAAGCCACGCTTCTAGAAGCAAACAAACCTTACCAGGGAGTGAGCAAGCGCCCTACTTTAACACCTTCCTTCTTTCACTCCAATTATCTAGGGCTGAACACTTTCTGCCTCCTCCACACAATGCGGGGGTGACAAAGCTGCCCAGCAAGTCAATTCCCATTGTGTTTCAGGAAACTCCACCTTTCTCCATACAGGTGACGCTTTGCAGAGACCCAAGCTCTTCCCTCCTTTCTAATGACTGGTTATTTGCTTGCAACACTTTTGAAGTCTTGTGTGAATGCTGCAAAGTGCTGCTTCACCAGGGTTATGTCATTATCCATGCGTTTTTGCTAACATTTTCCTGGCTTCTTGTGTTTCAGTTGCAGCTTGAGGACTTGATGCTCATTTTAAGGTAAGGCCAAGAGAGTTCAGCTTTCCCAGTGCTGCAAGAGGAAGCGCTTGTTGGGGCCATTTGTACATAAGCATCCTGCCTCACTCTGAGCCACAGCCTCTTGCTGTCAGTGACGCCCCAATGGGGAATGCACTGCTGTGGTCTGTCTGCAGCCCCAGTGAAACCCTGCTGTCTTGTGGAGCTGTTTCCAGCCTCCTACTTCCCAGCCAGCAACATTCCCAACAGCAAGAGTTCAGTGCAGCATGGCTCCTTGCAAAGCTTTTCGTATGCCCAGCCACAGCCCTGCACCAAGCTGCCTGCTGAGGCGATACAGAGTTTGCAGTTGCTCCCAACGAGGGCTGGCTGGGAGATCTGCTGCACCCTAGAAGCTCGTTATGGGAGGAGGCATGCCCAGGGCGCTGGGTGTGCATGCTAAGCACAGCAGCATTTTCTGGGGTCCCCATCCCAACTATCTCCCCCTGGGAAGCTCGTGAGATGTACCATGGCTCTCTTCCTGATCCTTGGCTGATCCCAAGAGGGCTTGCTGTGTTAGTAACACAGGTGCCATCGTGGTGGGCTTGGCACTGATAGGGCCCTGAGACTGATGCCAAAGCATCGGTCAGCACATCCGTCCTAGGTGTCAGCTGCTCCCAGAACTTGGCTTCCAGGTGACATCCTTGGAAATGAAGGTCTTCCCATGGTCAGTGCAATCGCCCTCCAGATGTCACTGCTGCTGCACAAATCCCCACCATGCAATCCGCCCCGCGCAGTTTGCAATAAGGGAGAATGTGATAAAGCAGCTTTGCACACCTTTTTTTTCTTCCTTCATCGATTTTTCTTGCTGCTACTGCCACGCTCTAGATTGGAACAAGGCCCGAAACATTTCCAGCTCCTGGTGGCACACCGGCCTGAATTCACTGCAGAGATGACACATGCCTGGGACTGAGCAGGAGCTCTCACACTGACACCACATTTAGTGCTTACTGTAAAAGCTTTCTTCCTGGAGACCCCGTTGATAAAGCAGTGGGTTACGTTGCCAATTAACCAGGGCTCAGCCAGAGCTAGCAGCAGACCCTGAGATCTGGATGGCATTTGGGGGGTTTTCCTGTTGTTTGGGTTTTCTGTTTGTTTGTTAGTTTGTTTTTAAATTTTTTTCCCCCTGTGCTATTGCTGATGTGACAGGATAGCCCCTGCCCCTTGTGAAACACTGGGATGCTGTTCAGTCTTTAACCTGGGGAGGAGTGCAGGGCTGGACCCACATGCTGTAATAGTTTCCCGGACTGCCCATCCTAGTCAATTCAATAACTAGAACATAATCGAAAGTCATCGTTAGTGCTAATGGCCATGCTAATATTTGCAGCTCTGGTTCTGCCTAGCCCTGTCCCTTCCCTGCTACAGCTTGTCCTCTGACTTGGCTTTCTTACACTACAGACCCCGTTTGTGGGGTTTTTTAAATCTTCTGTTCCCACTCACAAACAATGTACCAAATGCTCTCTCTCCTTTTAAAGCAGTTTAATCAAACCCACCTCGCAGAGCAGATACTTTGCCTCTCCATTTGCTTTGCTGTTGCAGTGAGGCCTCTTAAAGCCACCTACAACTATTAGAGGTGCAGTATCCTCATCTTATACGGGACTATGCCAGAAATGATGGATAAAATGGCTCTTTTATAGTCCTTAACTACTTTGTAAAAATACTGTAAAGCTTGGTGCATGCCATTTTGACTACGCAATGAGGCGGCAGGGATTTTAGATGTCCTAAGTGTGTGTTATTAAACAAATACCAACAACTGGTAACAGCAGAACGCTTTGCAAAAATTCCTGAGCTGCTGCCACTCACTGGCGTCACTGCGTTAGTTTTGCAATGCCTACATGCTCCCCTGCAAATGTCCAATTTCCACTTTTAATTCTCATAAAACCCAAAGGAGAGGTCTAGAAGGAGTTCCTTTTCCCACTCTGTGCCAGTAACTCCAATATGCTAGCCTCTTAGCACAGAGGAAGGAAAGGCAAAGGAAGACAGAAAGCCTCTTCGGTGTTGAAAAGTCAATAACCTCATTTTCTTCACAGATGTAGAGACCAGAATTGGTGGATAAATTTTCAGGCTTGTTTTCTAACCCGTTTTCGGACTTCCAGCAGTATTTACTAACTGGAAAGGAAATCCACATCTGGCTTTTCTCCATAGGCATTTCTGACATTGTGTGCACAAGGGAGAGGAGGGCTCGTGTTACGGAGAGCACGGACTGAATGGCTGTGCTTGGCCCTAGCCAGCTCCCACTGAAATCACCGGTGTCCTCAGCCTCCTCCTGTGGGCTGTGGAGCCGGGTTATAATTAAACGCCTGCCTATTCCTGGCACAGGGAGGGGCAGAGGCTGGCGTGAAACCTGCCCAGTTCTCAACAAGTCCCTGCGGCTGGTCTTCAGCTGCCACGTAGCCGGCACCCGGGCACCTTCCAGCTCTTGCAGGCAAATGTGACTGCAGCTTCCTGGCAGGGGTGAGGGATGGAGTCTCTCCAGGTCTAGCTGACCATGAGAGAGGGGCAATGGGCAAGTGGCTGGTTGCTGCAGCTGTGCATGTAAGAAATGGATGACTGGCTGAAATGACGTGCTTTGCCGCACGGGATGGCAGGGGTCCTGGAGGTGTGAAGGAAGCAAGGTAAGAAAGCTCGTGCAATTCATCATGAAGCAGATCTGGCCTCAGCAACCCTCCAGAAGCATGTTAATGGGAAAGAAATACTCAGGGATGCTCTTCTATCTGCAGCTGACACCACTGAGTGGAGAAAAAGAGATCTCTCCTGCCTCTAGACGAAAAGACAGAAGCAGTCAAGGAGGGAGACCGACTGCTTTGGGAGTTGGAGACAAGCCTCTCTCCTCCAGCCATGTGCTGCTTGCAGGGGTACACCTTCCTGCAAGAACGTGAACAAACAGGCAGCTTTATAGAAACACAACACAGGTTTCTGTTTTAATGAGAAAATAATTATATACTTGCATTGTAGGCCTCACAGTCACTATAAAACAGAAGCAGGATAACATTTAAGTGGTTAACATACAGAAAGCCAGGTACTGTTGAAACTGGTTGATAAGTCATGACAAGGATGCCGCCTTTTGGTTGCCTAACACATCAATGCTACTGTATTTTCCTTCAGATAATGTCAGTATGGAGCAAGATGAAGCCCAAACTGGCAGCTTTTAAAACAAATTGTTCAGAAAACCTGCACTGTAACCCCAAACTGATTATAATCACAAATGCTAATGCTTAACTATTTCTCAATACACAGTTTCATTAAAATCAGTCTTTGCCACGGGAAAGGATCTGAGCGTTTCTTTTGTGGAGACAAAGTTAACTCTGCAATAGTGCTCTCTTGTTGCATTTGATATAGTTATATATAGATAGATATGTATTACTGGCGTATACTTATAAACACCTAAGCTTGGTAGCATGCAAATGAAATAACAGAGGCGAGTAAACCGCACTGCACTCGTGTTACCACAGCACTGAATGTGTGCTGCTGACTACGAGTGTCCATAATTTCTGGAAAAGAAAAACTCTGCTGGGTGGAAAGTTTGGCTGTCCTGCACTGATACATGCAAATACTTTTGTCACAGGGGCTTCCAGTGCAGAGGACTCCTGCCTGGCCTCTCTCCACCACCACATCCCCTTTCCAGGGGAACAATTTAATTTTCACTTCAAAGACTGAGGGCTGATTGGGGCAACAGGGGAGGATGTGGCAAAGCATGAAGAGATGTCTCGTGATAGGTGATCAATGTCACTGGCTTCCAGTGAGAGAGCAGGAGGAAAAAGCAGGCCTCCAGGTTAAAGAAAATAAAGATGCAGGTTCCTGGGAAGGCAGCCCAGGGCTACTCCGGTTTCAGGGAGCAAATATTGGGGGAAACTCTGAAGAGCATTGTTTGGTGCAAGACCACCTCACTGTAAGTACAAGGGTCATCTCCTCCGCTCAGGAAACCCCTGTTTCCCAGTCTCACTTACGGTCTCCCCAAGGGTGGAGGGAGCCAGGACTCCTCTTGGTACAGATGCGCAGAGCTCATGGATGTGGCTACATGACGTACGGTCCCACTAGAGTGCTGCATTGGTGGCGTTGCTTTTCCTACAGTCTTATGGTAACGACCCGCCTGCAGACGTGAATCACAGTTCACTGTCGATTGCCATGTCTGAACAACGCGTCCACTTCATTAGGTATGTAATTCCTTCATAGGCATGGTGTCTCCCCATGCACCTGGGTTTAGAGCGCATCCTTGAGATAAGCTTGCTGCCCTTATCACAGTTAGCAGGGTTTTCTTCTGTTCAATAGCACTTAGGGATATAATTGACGGAACTGAATTAATGGGTATATATATAATTGTATTTGCTACAAGTCCCTGAAAATAAGCCTCAAAATGATAGCGTCCATGGACAAAAATCACATGCTGGAGGAACTGAAGGTGGGGGGGAATCATTTGGTTGCAAGCTTTGTGTTTGTTTAAGAAAAGCACCAGAAGTATGTTCACAGTATCGGTACTCATTTTAAATGAGCTCACTGTTTCAGGATAAAACAGCACAGCAGGTCATGAAACCAAGGAAAGGCTTAAGGGAGGACCAGTATCCTGGATGATGATTTTTTAAAAAGATGTCAAAATAATAAGTGTTTGTTTATAAAAAAGACATAATATTTCATATAGAAAAAAGCTCAGTGTCTTTTTTTCTGTCACCTCCCAAACTTGTTGGTTTCTAGTCCAGAAATTATGGTTCCCAGTTGTAAAATATTCCTATTGTATTGCTTGCGTGAAAAGAAGGAGTAAACCCGCAGCCTCTATACTACATACAAATACAAAGCACAAGAATAAATACCACATTTCTTTTCCTAATTGTCAGCTTACAAAACTGGTCAATACTTTGCAATTGTGACTCATGCAAATACCATGTTGGGTCAAATTTTAATATCACAAATACTGCATTAACTCAGTGCCTTGTTTTTATATCCCCTTTCAGAAAAAAAAAAATTAGCACTCACCCCTATAGCTGGTAAACAGCTTTGGAGAAAATAATCAGCACGCGCACTGCCATACACTTTCTGGTATGCCAGCCTCACGCACACGCCCGCACACACACGTGCACACATGCCTGCACACACATGCCCACATGCACACACAGATCCACACTAATCCTTCACTGCTGATCCCAAGCCTAAGCAATAACTAAAGGCTTCTATGGTTTGCTTGTAGCACTGAAAACACTGGCTGAATGGCAAACAATGTTTTCTTCCCTTGTCTGCTCTTCCTTGCTCACTCCTTCCAACTCATTATGCCCTTTAGCTTTTTTGTTGCCTGGAAACGTGAAGACTTCCACAAAGCACTCTACTTCAAAGGCTTTTTATGTTGTATAAATATAGTTGAAGACGTAACTATCTATCTTCTTTATTTCATACCTCTTTCTAGGCCAGAGTTTGGCTTAGTTCAATTATTGCCTCATTTAAAAATTAAATGTCCTTTATTTGTATCCCTTTCCCACTAGCTTTCTACATCAGATTATCCATCTTCATAGATTTTACACATATGCCATTCTTTTCCCTCCCCACCATCAAAAAATAGTTGTTATCCGCTAAATACAGATTTTCTATTTAGAAACTTTGTTATGTAAATATGCTCTGAGAACCTGGAGCTCAGGTGATATTGCAAGCATATAGGATCCTAAAGCTAAGGTAATCCATTTGGCTTAGCTCTCATCCCCATCTATTCCACTCCTAAATTGTGATGGCTTGTGTTTGCAACACAAGGACTGTTTTATGAGTCTACTGGATTGTACATTTGCAGTAACTGCCTCCCTGTTTGCTTTTTTTTTCTTTTAAACAGATAAATTACTAGAAAGGGGAGCAGAACCCACCCCCCCAAAAAAACCCCAATCCCAAACCCAACCCTTCAGTCCCCTCAAAGAAATAGCAACAAAGGGCAATTATCGTTGTGTTTTGTGGCTGGATAGAGTTTGCTGAAGTAACGCCGACGGTCTCGGTGCAGCGGCTGTGGGAGGCGAAGGAACTGCCGGAGGGTCCGACGGGAGCTGCTGGGGGGACGGTGATCCTGGGAGCAAGGCAGGGCTGTCAATGTGGTCAGCAGAAAGCGTGAGCGTGAGCCCTGGCTGCAGGCTCCTTCACGCCGACCTCCCGCCACGCGCCTGCAGCCTCTCCGGTGGGGACAACCGCCCCCTTGTCCCCCCAAGGGCTCCCACTCCCTGCACCCTCCCCATTGCATTATTTCAGAGGGCGGATAGAGGGAAGGAGAAGGGGGTATTTTCTAGGTGGGTTTTTCCTGTTGTTTTAGGATTACCAGGGGTTGGATCATTTCTGTGTCTATGTGCATCATTGAGTTTGTTGTGTATTTAATAAATATTGGACTAGAATGCTGCTGCTTTCGTGGTGTTTTGTGTGTTTGTTTTTTTTTCTTCCTTTCTCTCTTTTTGGTTTCGGCATGCCTGGTCGCTGTCTTCGCGCTGCAGCGTGGTTATTCATCCTCCTCCCGGTTGGCATAAATGCCGGCTTCCCAACGCAGCGCCAGAGCACTCTTTCTGCGGTTCACCCTGGTCGCCTCGAGGACCTGGTCAGGAGAGAAAGGGAAAACACAGCCCATCACTCAGCTGCCCGTGGTCACCGCACCGTGCGCCTGGGCAGGCAGGGCCAGCCCTTCCCGCAGGGCTCCCAGTGCCGCACCTCGTGCAAACTGGGAGGACTCATGCGATGAAGCACTTGCTGATGTGAAGGTGGGGGGGATGGCACACAAGAGCAAAGCCACACCATGGGAGGACAGAAGCGGTAGGAGTTGTCTGGCAGCATTCAGCTCGCTTCAGGGGAGCCCCGGCCGACCCTTACCAGCCCAGCTGCACATTGCCCCCACCCTGCCTGGGGAAGACAGGGAACAGGGTCTTGGTCCTCTCCCCAGAGGCAACTGCACACCTTCAGTACCAGGAGCCAGCAACCACCCGGCAGCTTTGTCCAGAGGCTGCTGTGGAGCTGCATGTGCAGCCTGGGAAGCAGTCTGCTGCTTATTTCAGCACGTCAGCCCCACAGGCAGAAGCAGGCAGCCCCCCCTGCATCTTCTGCTCGTGGTCTTTGGCTTGCAGCTATGCCAACGGGAAAGCCTATGCACGGTGATCGAAGTGCTCTTGGAGTGAAAAATCACTCCATGCGTATGGGAAAGGAGATTTACACAAGGAGGACCTGCACAGCCTGCAGACTCCAGTACAAGATGGGCCCTGATACGTTTATATATTTTTCATACATGCAAACACACACACATATAAAAACATACACACACTGTGTACGTATTATACACATGCACACACAGAAACAATTAACTGAAAAAGTAAGAAGCAGTTTTAATATGTGTTTTAACAAGGTTAAAAAAAAATCAGACAAAACCAAAAGGTGTTATTGTGATGTGCGTCTGATGTACTCCTTGGCAAATAATGCATGGCAGTGGGTGTTTTCCTCCCAGCAGAATGAGACATGAAGGGAGCTGGGGCCTTCTTACAGAAGCACATGGCAGTGTTATTTTCTGACCAACACTGAATAACAGCTCCGTGATCAAACCACAAAGCTGCCAACGTCCACTGCCCACAATGTGTCTTAAAACAGCCCTCCCAAAGAAGTAAACTTTTGAAATGTTTAAAAAGTCAGTTAAAAAAAATAACTGTTAAAAAAACCCCAACAAATACGTGACTGTTCACTGAACCGACGCCTGCCACCCCCGGTCCCTAACGCTTCCTGCAAGCTGCCCTGCACACTCCCTGACTGCAGAAGAGTACCTGGCCTTCTGAGAAAGGACGATGCTGTTTTACTCTTCTGCGTAGAAAGTCAGATGCAGTGAGGACTTAAGACTTGACTGGAATAAAAATAAATAATTTAAGACTAAAGAAACTCTTCTTTCAACTTGTGACAAGCTGTGGTTGGGAAGTACACAGCTACTAGGGGCTCCTGTACAGGCAGCATCAGGAAATCAGCTCTGAACTGTCAGCTGGAATTACAGGCCGTAACTTTGCTTACGGGAATGAGAACACACTTCTGCATTTACGCTAAGACCCAGACCTCCATTCAGGAGCTGAAGGAGGGTGGAGTTTGGCCAGCTTTATTATTTCTTTGCCCTCCTAGTTTTTTTTGACTATGACTATAAGCAAGCCAAAGAGCTAAAGGCAAAATCCAGCCAACTGAGGTAATTTTGAGCTAAAGCTCCATCTGCTTCCTGGCACTGACCAGGACTACAAAGCTGGTCCGTGTCCACTGGAGGGATTTTTTGCTGAAATTTTGCCCAAAATCACGCCTCCTCTTTTTGCAGATCAACCATCCAGAAGGGTGAGCAGGGCTCAGCAGTTTCTATTTTACCCAGTAGAGGGCAAATGTGCCCTCCAGATTCATCCAACAAAAAATATCGAAATCAGTAACAAAACTCCTTCTGAGACATCAGCCTGTAAGCAGCATATTGGAGCTACTCCCACTGCAGGAGGGAGGATCAGCAGTTTAAACTACATGTTTGGGATTCCAAGTGCCCGAACCAAGGAAAGGCAACCCAGACTGAACAATGGAGAAGTAAAACTGGGACTGGGTATCAGGGCATCATCTTATTATCTTCTCAGAATAAGAAAAGACAGTGGCTGCTCCAGGGTTAGCAATGAAGGGGGGAAAAATACCAGTGATTTTTTTTTATTGGATGGCAACAGGCTGCTAGACAGGAGACTATCAAGACCAGCATTGGATAATGATTAAATAAAACACAGAAAATTACTGTTCTCGCCACTGGATATAGAAATTTACATGAAAAACCAGCAAATTCAGCATAAATTTAAAACCAAAACTGCCACTGTCAGAAAGTAGCGGTATATTTAAATGAGGTCTGCTAAATTTGGCCTGTAGATTTATGCCAGCTGAAAAAAAAATGGATTTTACATACTCTACAACAGTTTCCAATCAGTGTCTTCCTTGCTGGAAATCACAATGTTGTAATGGTCTCTGGTGATGGCTTGCAACAGTCAGGACCCTTAAACTTTGAGGATTTCTGCTCTGGATCAGACAGCTCATCTTTGTCTTAAAAGACGGCAAATGTTGCTGGTTGCTCCAAGGAAAACTGTTTCCAGAATTACATCACAGATACCATGGGGGCACTGAATGTGGACTTAGCCTTTGCAGGAAAACAAGTACTGATGTCTGGCTTAGTATTAATAAATAAGCCCACGAAATAGTAGAGCAAATACTAATAAGCCAAAGGTCCTTTTGAATAGTTACTCCAGAATTATTCCTCTAATCTACTGAAAAGAGTGTTTGACCTAAAATAACCCTAATTTTTACTAGGCTGTGTCAGTTTTACACCCGCTAGAGGAAACAATGGGGTAATTATAGCATGCAACTGGAATGACTGAGTGGAGAATTGGGACTCCTCAATGGAGCATTGAATTCACAACCCAGGAAGCCGCTTGCCTAAAATAGCAAATGATCTCCATCTTAAAATATTCTTGGCAGATATCAGGGCTGTCTGTAGACCCATCATGAGTCCAGCACCCAGAGGCTCTCCACAGCAAGTCAAAGGAAGGAAAGTCTTTTGCTTTTGTTGTTGTGGCTGTTTTGGGGGTCTGTAACACACTGCATTTTGGCCACGTTACAAAATGCTACCTCAACGCTTCATAAGTGTCCTCCCTGATGATGCCCCACGACAGCTCAGCGGGTGCAGGCAGGGCGACTCAGGGCCAGGCTTGGGTGGTCAGGGTGTCCTAAGGCAGCCAGGCTGATATCTGCATGCAGAATCTGTATACCGAAAATCAGAAAGATCATGAAGCAGACAGTTCACTCAAGCTCACGCTGAAGAACTGAGCTGGCTACGTCCTAATGGTAAGGCTACGTCAGTGAAAAAAGCAATGTTATATACAATATCTTATTTGGGAGAGGCAATTTGATTACTAGCTGCAATAGAAGAGGAAGAATTTGGAGAGCAGAAATAGGTGTGAGGGAAAGACAAATGTACCAAGATAAGTTGTAAAAACCTCTCTTCACCTCTCTCTGCAAAAAATTGCTGTGTGGATCTTGTGGTTGCAGCTCTGTGGTTTCGGTAAGAATTGCAGAGGGCTCTTTCCTGGCAGATTTCATTTATTTTTGAGGATTTCCGGGAAAAAAAAAAAGATTGAAAGAGCTACCACTGTCAGGTATAAGATGAATTTATCTATCCGTCCTAAAGATGGAGACTAACCTGTCCTGAGTTTCTTTCCAAAAGATGTAACAATAATTGCTCTCTTACTGGCAACAAGAGAATAAAAAGCAAAACACAGATATGCTTTAGTCCAAAGCATATTTATCCCCACCACTGAATGAAACTGACTACAGTGCAGGCTAATTTTTATTGAACAGTAGCAACAAAACTGATGTGGAAGGAAAATGATTTTTCTGGATCTTAGTATTTTACTGATTCTTCCCGTCTGGACCTGGAGGAACTAAAAGCAACAAAACCAGAAAATGCAAAGGTCTGGGTGTCTAAAATCTACCAGTACCATGCGGAAAAGTCACTGCTCGAGACACCTCCGTGGAGCACACCGTGCACAAAGACAGAAGCACAAAGGCAGGGAACAGGCTGCCTGCTCCTGCAGATGTGAGCATTCCCGCTCAGGAACGATAAACTAAATGCTTTAACATAAAACTGGAACTACTGAGGGACGGAGAACATCTATTTCTCCAGTACAAAGGTATTTTCTTTACTGTACCTACTTAATGCTATTCACTGAATACAGCAGATCTCTAGGGAGCACAGCGAGGGGCTGGGTGTCTGAGACAAAAATGCATTTACCTGAAACTAGTAACAGTATTATACTGCTGCTGGTCAGTATTAAAACATAAACCATGTGCCCTCTTGCCATCAAATCTAGTATGTTGATTTTCTGTTTTGTAACACAAAAATTTTCAGCAGTAGCTTTTCATGTTGCATAAATGTCACTCACCTTACTGAAGTATCTCCTACAGCATGACTGATATTAAGCAAACTCAGGATAACGTCCCATAAATTTGAAGATATGTATAGTTGTAAGGACAAAAGCAGAAGATCTCAAGGATAAAACCAACCTATATATATGCAGGCACGTAGTTACCTGTGGTCTCTTTAAAACAGCAGACGGATGTGCTTTAAACACAGGCTGCAGGCATTTGGAGGTGATAAAACCACATCAATCTAACAAAGCAGGCTGTGGTTTGCTGCATGTAGCTTAACTTTAGCAGTTACTGTACTTTGCTGGGGGTTTGCTGCTTACCGGAGCGGAGACGCCAGGCTGACTGCATGCAAGCCCCTGCTCCCAGCCGGCACAAGCACAGCTGGGTCAGCCCCAGCGCTGCCAGTGATTAAAATTGAGCCACCTGCCTGCACCGGCGCGGATTACGGAGGGCTCTGGTGAACAGGAGCCACAGCTCAGCTCTGGGGTCAGTAGAGAGCAGGGGGGTATCATGCCTTCAGTCCTCCTGTTCTCTTCTAAAACAACTGCCCGGCTTCAGCTAAAGATTTCCAGTGAGAACCAAAGGATTTCTTCAGTCTGAGGCTTAACGCCAGGTGGCATACCTTCACCTGCGTACAGAATCGCTGTGTCCTACAGCCTTTTTCATCTCTATCCCCTTTCCCATACATGCACTTTCATTTCCAGCTCATTACTCCTTGCGTCACTATAACTTTACAAGGCGGACACACAACCCTTCTCAGCAGAAGGCCAAGGGCTGGGTGTGTAAAACGTACACCTGATCTTCTGCCTTTCATACAACATCAAATGCTCTGATCACTACTTACCATTCACAAATTGTAACTCAGATTATTATGCAGATACTGTGGGGGAGAAGAGGCCCAACCTGTGTTTAAAACCAGGTCTCTGAAAGCACGCTGCTCTTATACTGACTAACTCTCTATAAATACTCTACACAAAGATCAATCACTGGCTTGTATCAGTGAGATAAAACCCACACTGAATTATTTAATGAATACGAAATGGCATAGACTTGACTTTGCTTTAGCGTCCAGGACAGAAAATATTCATATACTTGTCTTGAGGTAGCTGATGTGGTCAAATATGTTATGGAATAGGGAAATACTGGAAGGTTCATGTTTATAAAAAAATGCTGATGCTGGACGAATGAATGTCAGCCATTACCACAGTCTGTTTGTGTCTCTTAGAGAAGTCCAGGTTTACACATATGTCTGCACAGAAAATTACAGGCAATAGAAATGTCCACATTATTGCGCACCTTGTTCCTATGAACATTGTGAAAGTGTAGTTGGTATCAACTCCCTGCTCTTAAATTACTGCATTTGGCAGAGTCCAGCTTTTAGCGATAAGGACTGTGCAAGTTACTGCCTTGCTAAAATACCAAATGTCACTGTATATACCCTTTCTTTAGCAGGTCTAGGTTTCTTCTACTCTGAGACCGACACTGATGCTAAGTTTTGGGACTGTAATCAGTCATCACATCACAACACACAGGGACAAGGACAGGTTCACAAAATTCACCAGACTGAAGCCTTGTGCTTGGATCTGACTCTTCTTCCACAGATGAAAGGTTGGTATGCAGATTCTTTAGAGAATATTAGAGGTTTTGATAGTGCTAAATACACTGTCATCGGAGACAAAGGAAAGCCACAGCAGTTTCACTCAGCATCTGAGGATGCTTGGATCCCAGGTTTACCTTTGCCAGCTAAATGGTAACAGGGATTAAGGAGAAGTTCTCATTTCACGCCTCAGGAATGCTCCAGTCCTGGGCAACACCTCCCATCCCTTTAATTACAACCCCTCCCATATCAGAAATTGTAACTAGAATCCAAGGGTTAGAAAACCAGCCACACAAATATTTGTTGATGAGAGGCAAGAAGGAATATCCCCCACACACATTTGCATCCCAGTTTTGATATGAAACAGCACTGGCACATAGCATGAAAATGCAAACTGCAGCGACATGCACTTGGAACCATGCAAGAGAAAGCAAAAATAAGTAAGCAGTTGAAAAGTACCTCAGAAGTAACCTTGCTAGACAGTAATTTACAGGTGTACTGGTAGAAAGGGAAAAGACCAGCATTAGTACATTGAACAAGCATGTTATAACTAGGAAACAAGAACAAAATAAAGAAATTGCAAGAACTGGCACATCCCAGAGTACAGGATTTCAAGCAACTTGGTGTCATAAAAAAAATAAAAAAGATTATTCAGTTTGGTGTTTTTTTAATGACGTTGCTTGGCCAGTCTCAGTCTTGTTTACCATCAGTGCTTGACTTGTTTTCTTGCTGCTGCTTTTTCTCTTTTTCTCACCTGTTGAAACCTCTACTGTAACACATCCTCTTTGGAAGAAACTGCCCCCTTGCCTGAGCAGTGAAGTTCTTCCAAGAGCAGATGTGCTTGATTTGCCCTCTGTCTCTGAAAGGCAAAACCTGCAAGCCCAGGGCGGCTGTGTTGTAGCCACTGAAGCCAGACATAAAACAGACAGTGACAGTTAAAGGAGAGGTAGGGTATACGTCCTACTGAAACCACCCTCCTGCCTTTGGTTTCAGGGAGAAACTGAAGCTCTATACATCAGTACTCCTGGTGTGCTCAGCATATGAGGGGGAGATCCCATGGACGTCCAACCTCTCAGTCCCATTCAGGAGACTGTGGCTGCTGCCTCTGCCCCTGCAGATGCGCTGGCTCTGTTCCGCCTTGGGTGCCACAGCACCCTGACTGCTCCCAGCACCCCAGGAAGTCTCCGGTTCCCCTCACTCACAAAGAGCAATGTCGTGCCACATTGCCACATTCAGCTCTCAGGACGTAATGCTCCAACCGGCAGCTGCCTGTCTGGTTGTCAGTTATGCTCCTTCCCCACTATATTTCAAGTATTTTTAAAAACAGGCTGGTGATGTGCTCTTTTTTTTCATTAGTTACAGAAATCTTTTTCCTGAGCACACGGTTGAATGTCCTCTGCAGACAAATCAAAGCTATCTGTTGTTTAAATAATTATTGCTCAGCCTGGCATGTAAACTCAAACTAACAAACAACACTTCTTATTTGAATTATCTTTCCCCTGTCAATGATGGGAGTTGTTTACAAAAGGAGAGCGGAAGAAGGCAGGGAAGAGAAACAAAACACTCCTGCTGGTCCGAGGAAGCTCTCCCTGGGCTCTGCAGGACCCTGCCCTCTAATAGGATTTTGGGTAGGCAGCAGCATGAATGTAGATCTCGTTTGGCTGTATGCGATGGGCTTAGAGAAGAGGAGAATGACAACAAACTGCAACACTGAGGGACTTCGGTGCGCACTGGGGCTCTGTCAATTCACTGCAGCCTTGACAGTTTGCCCCAGAAAAGGATCCATCCCACAAGTTGTATGAGCAGCACCAATGCTCTGTCAGTGCATCTTTGGGCAGTCAGTGCCTGGGAAGCTTTAGCAGCAGGGGACAGCCGAGCCGGCACCCAGAGCACACCTCTTTGGTCAGACGCTGCCCAGACCAGGGCTCACTTCAAACTGCAGAAGAGACTATGCAATCGTGGCCAACCTGCTTTCCAGGGTTGCTCTAGGTAGCTCTGCAAGCACGTGAGGAGTTGCACTCGGATAACTGAGGAGACGGAGTTAGGTCTAATGACATCTTGCATGTCTTTTGTGTGCTACAACATGCATGACAAACGGCATGTGACCATCACAGTTGTGGGAGAAGATTTCAGCCACAAGCCTCTGCTTCGTGGGCTGGGCAAGTCATCTTCGCTCTTCATGGGGGTGGAGGAAAAGTGCAGGGTGAGTACCAGCTGAGTGTCACCTCTTTAGCCGAGGTGCTGCCGTGCTGAGGTTTTGAGCCGCCAGACTGACAGACGCTCGCTGCGGGACTCCCAAGAACCAGTTCTGGTTTGCACGGCAGGAGTTTTATGCTCCTCTTTTTTTAAAGTTCCTCGTGGCTTTTGCAAAGGGCGTGAGGGTGTGACATGTCTCCTGCAAGCCTCTGAGCACCCTTCTGGGAAAAAGATCCTCCGGGGGGATGCCAGAAAACAGCACCCACCAGAGCAGGTAGAGCCACCCCATTTCACTGGGTACTTTGGGGATGGAGGGGAAACCAGAGAGCAGCTCCTTCCCAAGATGCGGCCCCAAGATGCCGCTGCCAGAACAAGGCACACTCCTGTGTACAAGCTGGCTTCCTACGTGGCCGCAGGAGCCTGATGGACGATGAGATCTTGTTTTTCAACGGCTTCAGTAGAAGAAGGGACCAGAAAGTTTCTGGCATGCACTGGAAATTAATCTGCTTACATTTTGTCAGCTGTCCTACTACGTTTTAGTTAACCAGCAGAAATGCAACAGGACCCCTCCACATTGCATTCCTTCTGATATTAAGTATCTTACGCTACTGTGCAATATTCACCAGTAACGATTAAAAGCTGCCAGACTAGCGCAGTATTGATGTTACAAACCTTCACTTACTTCCATACATCTAATGAGACTCTACCTTTAATGAAAGTTGCTAGAAAGCAGTTTGTTTGGAGCATGAGCTCCTTGGTGCTGGGGTCATCACTCTGACATCTCTGGGAAATGCCTGGAGGACTGTGGCTGCTTCAGCAAACGCTGTGTCCATTTAAGTTTTATATCACACTTATATCTCACTACCTTCTGCACTCATTGCCCACAGTAATAATGAGTCTGAATAAGAAACACCATGTGCTCTGTTGGGAAATAGGTTGTATAACGGACGCACCTGAATTTCGATGCTTCCAGCTATGAAATTCATAGCTCTTCTTATTAGTGCCTCCAATAAAGAACACCATAATTGCTTCAGTAATGATGGAAATGCAGGCACCCATTTCACAAACTGAAATTCTGTCTGATTTTCTGTTTGTGTGGAAGAAAGACAATAAATCCAGCGGGAAACAGCATGCTGCCTGTTGAAGCATCCAAGTTAATTTCTGAGACATTCCCAATCCAATTCTGCAAAGGGTGGTTTCTAGGGAAGTTATCCACGTACTTACATTGAATCCCGAGCACACTGAGTTGGGACTTTGGGAGTCTACGAACACAGGCATGAATACATGCTTGATGCACAAAGCTCAAAGAGGCACTAAAATAACCCTTGGGGGTTGGTGGGTGGTCTTGGTGATGTGTGAATTAACAGAGTCCACCAATTGCAGTACAGCTACCCACTGCCCTT
Source organism: Fulmarus glacialis (assembly GCF_000690835.1). NCBI lineage: Eukaryota > Metazoa > Chordata > Aves > Procellariiformes > Procellariidae > Fulmarus > Fulmarus glacialis. The sequence continues at coordinate 3,023 of NW_009218063.1, read as the reverse complement.
ATTATTGATTAACTTAATTAATGAAAAAGAAACTTAATATGAGTTGCCTTTGATATCTGCAGTGACACTCTCTCTTCGTCTCCATTGTCCCTCATCCTTCCATTTCAAACACACTGGCCCTTACAATGTGTTAAAATCCTTACGCACTTACAAGGTGATCTGAGCAGATTCTTGGGAAAGAAATTATTTTTGTTGTCTGAATGTTGGTTCTTGCAAGTCATGGTCTCTCTCACAGAGCAAATAGTGAAAAGGAAAAGCGCACTTACGCTGCTGTCGTCCATCCTTTCTCGTCTCTTAGTTTTGTGTGTTTCGTAATCCTCCATGAGGGTCTGCATCAGGTTCTTGGGTCGCTGGGCTCCTGCAGGCTCCTCGGGTGGCTGGTCAGACTGCGAGACGGGCCCTTCTGTGGTGGGGGACGGAGGAGGCTTGATCTTCTCTATCTTTCCTGCAATGACATGAAAAGGAACGACCCCTTCTAAGGTGAAGGATTCACAAGTTGTTTCCAAAAGATGACAGCTGGAGAAGCATTTTCAGCAGGGTTTGAATGAAGTTTATGAAACAATCTGGTAAACCAGGATGGTCATGGGCTTTTAAAACACTCTTCCTCTTCCTGAAATGCACTGCACCAAAACACTACAAAATCTTTCTACAAAACCTAGAAGAGTTACCAAGCGATACAATGCAAATTTAACCCACCACTATTATTTACATTTAGTATCTGGCTGAATTACCCCCATTCCGTCCTATAGGACACATTTCAGTGATCTGGAAATGTTTGTTAAGATTCTGGAAAACTGCAAAGTGATTTTTTTTTCTGGCTCCAACTATGCCACCGCTGTACGCCGGGGACCACTCGCCAGATGTGGCATCTTGTTAAGCGTTGCTGGCTTTTTGTCTTCTTCCAGTGCTTTTTATCTGCTTTGTAAGTGTGAAAGGCTTTGGGCTGGTCCCTGGTGCCACTCTTCCCTGCAGCTGTTTCCTGCAAGCCGCAGAGGGTGCTCCTGGGGGGAGACCTGTGGCAGAGCAGGGGTCTCCGTCCCACATACCCCTCGTTCAGACAGGGCCCTTCAGTCTCCTGGTGGGAGAAAAGTCAGAGAGAAGTCAGGTTGCTCTCTGACTGAGCCCATTTCACCCAAGAGAGCCTGTTTTAGGCAGGGTGACCCCAGCTGAAGCGCTGGCCAGAGCACAGAGACCACTGCAACGAGCTGCGGGAGAGCTCAGGGGGTGGACAACCCACGCTTCTCCGGGGAGGACAGCCTGCATTTCTCATCACCAGGCGCTGATCCGGGATGAGCCGCCCAGCTTCTCCCGGTGGGAAGAATGAGGATGACCGTGGCAGGTCGTGGGAGTGGGAATAAGGCGCGGGGATCCTCAGCTATGACAGGAGAAAGCAATGCTGAGTTAAAATCAGCTTTCCTTTTCCATGGCACGGCAGCTCTTTGAAATAAGACAGTTCAATGGACGGGAAAGAAAAAAAGGAGAAAAAACCTCACCCCAAACCCCTTACAGATAACTGAAGTAACCAGAAGGATTGTGCAGATTTTCATGAAACTTCTTGTTGCTGAGGCAAATGAAAACCCTACCTGCTCCTCCAAAAAGTACCATGACAGTGGTAGCCACCAGAGAGCAGCCTTGAAACCTCCTCTAAGAATCAGCAGGATTTATTCTTGAAGTGAGAAGTGAAACCTGAGTCAACACTGCAGAGGTCTTTTACAAGAAATCCCCTTGCCAGGCTTGTTTCACTTCTGACCAGCATGGAAAAACCCAGCATCACTAGTTTCTCGTTACCAGCTTAGCTTAAGCTGGCCAGTGCAGGGATGAGGCTCAGAATTCGTCCCCCCTAAATCACCCCACCAGAGACTGGAGGGGGAGTTTCTGTGGGCCCAGGTTCTCCTCCGGGTTGCACCAGCACCAGTTCCACAGATGACCTGGAGTTACGCTGTCAAAGCAGGGGGCTAACAGCAGGTCCTGAGCTACCCAGCTGCACCCACGCATGACAGCTCAGCAGGAGACAGCAAGAACAACCGTCACCTTGCCCATTAGGTCCAGTGGGTAAAAAAGTCTGCTGAAAATAAAAGGCCTGATTAAGGGTCAGATATCTTGCTGTATTACTTCATTCTTACACTAATAAGTAACTGTCTTGGATGTATGCAAGTAATGCAGCAAGAATCAGGCTTCTCAGATGTCTGCCCAGCTTTTGTGCTTTCCCCCAGGGATGCAGACCATCACAGGATGCTCAGACCTATGGACAAGCCTCATGCCTGAAGAGAGCTCCTTCTACCCCACTCCCCCTGGAAAACAATGCAAACCGTAGGCTTTGGAGATCTGCATTTTAGAAAGGGGGTATCTCTGAGCAGATCCATCCTCCCTGATGGAGGGCCCATCAATTTCCGAACTGTAGCAGCAACCCTGCAGCAACATGCAACTGTTCTGACATGCTGGGGAGTGTCACCATGAACAGTGTCACAGTTCCCTTTTCACAAATATAGAAGCCAAGGTAGAAATGAGATTTGCCCACAGCAGAACAGTGGTTTGTTGGTTTGCATCCACAAAAATTATGCTTATACAACCATTTTCTCTGTGTGTTTGAATTCCACTAACACCTCAGGAATTCACCGTGTCATTTCAACTACTTTTCATGGAGGTTTCATGGAGGAGTAAGTGTCCCTTTCAAGTTCTTAAAGATGTTGTGAGAACAGGCAAGCAGGTGGAAGAGAGAGATCCTACCAGTGCCAACAGTGGCAGAAAGACAAGCAACCAGCACAACCACCAGTGAGGCTGTGGTAAGATGACGGAGTGTCTGAGGCTTCAGGGTTCTCAGAACAACCACAGAAAAACTCCATGATCCTGAAGCTCCAGTCCAGTGTAGACCTATTCTGCCAGTTCGGATCGTGTTAGAAATGCTGCTGGGTTCATTTCTTCTGGAAGATTTTCAACCACATAAGGCACTGTTCTCAGGCAGAACAGTCATTCAGCATAATCTTTGAAGAAGCATTCACGGCTTAGACAGGTACACTCTTCGC
>NW_009218062.1:0-1688 GCF_000690835.1 Fulmarus glacialis | reverse complement strand
GGGGAACCGCAGCCCCCGCCGCCGGCGGCCCTAGAGGTCCTGCTGCCCTATAGGTCCCGCTGCCCTATAGATACAGTGACCCATACATCCAGCAACCTGCATATTCAGCAATCACATATATCTAACAAACCTATATATCCAGCAACTCTATATAATCAGCAACCCTATATATCCCGCAATCTAATATATCCAGCAGCCCTATATATCCAGCAGCCCTATATATCCAACAACCCTATATATCCAACAACCCTATACATGCAGCAGCCCTATATAATCAGCAATCTTATACATCCAGCAGCCCTATATATCCAACAACCCTATACATGCAGCAGCCCTATATAATCAGCAATCTTATACATCCAGCAGCCCTATATATCCAACAACCCTATACATGCAGCAGCCCTATATAATCAGCAATCTTATACATCCAGCAGCCCTATATATCCAACAACCCTATACATGCAGCAGCCCTATATAATCAGCAATCTTATACATCCAGCAGCCCTATATATCCAACAACCCTATACATGCAGCAGCCCTATATAATCAGCAATCTTATACATCCAGCAGCCCTATATATCCAACAACCCTATACATGCAGCAGCCCTATATAATCAGCAATCTTATACATCCAGCAGCCCTATATATCCAACAACCCTATACATGCAGCAGCCCTATATAATCAGCAATCTTATACATCCAGCAGCCCTATATATCCAACAACCCTATACATGCAGCAGCCCTATATAATCAGCAATCTTATACAACCAGCAACCTGCATATCCAGTAACCCTATACATCCAGCAACACATTATATCCAGCAACTTACACATTCTGCAATCCCATATATCCAGCAGACCTATATATCCAGCAACCCTAAACACTCAGCAACCCTAAATACCCAAGTCCTATATACCCAGCAACCTATACGCCCAACAACCCTATATAGCCAGCAGTCTATACATCCAGCAACCCTACACATCTAGTAGTCTACATATCCAGCAGCCCTATATAATGAGCAATCTTATACATCCAGGAGCCTTATATATCCAGTAACCCTATATATCCAGCGACTCATTATATCCAGGAACTAACTTACTCTGCAATCCCACATATCCTGCAGACCTATATATTCAGCAACCCTAAATACCCAAGTCCTATATATCCAGCAACCCTATATATCCAGCGACCTATACAGCCAACAACCCTATATGGCCAGCAGTCTATATATCCTATAGTCTATATATCTGTATTTCGTATTATGACTTTCAACCTCCCCGCTGGGCTGTAAGAAAAATGAACTAAACCCACCCAAAGCCAAGAGGGGAGCAGTTTTACACCCCTCCTCCTCCAAAAACGCCCGCTCGCCCCCGCCGGCGCCCCAAAAATTCCCCCGGATCGATATTTTGGGGGTTTATTAAGTCCCTCGGCAGGAGCCGGATGGCTCAAGCTGCCGAGAACGGAGCAACTCGGTGCATGCAAAGCAGCTTGAAAAACGCCGCTTGGTGTCGTCCCGCTGCAAAAAACGCTCAATTTTATTAAAAGCGCAGAATTTGGGAGCCGGAGAAAAGCCGGAGGAAAGTTGGACCGCGCCGGGCGGGGATGCTGAGCCCTTCCCGGTGGTATCCGGGCGGGCGGGGAGGGAGGGGGGGGACGCAACGCCGTGCGGCGGGGCTGCGGCGAGGGCA
>NW_009218061.1:0-1358 GCF_000690835.1 Fulmarus glacialis | reverse complement strand
GGTCTCCCCCATTCCCCTGCATGGAGGGGGAGCCCAGACTGCCGTGAGGATTTGGGGAGGGGGGTTGTCCACACCCTTCACCCCATTCCCCGGCCACGGGGAGGCATTTGAGGGGCTTCTCCCCCATTCCCCTCTCCACAGAGAGACCCAGACCCTCCCGTGAAGATTTGGGGGACACCCCCCTCCCCCTTTTTCTTTCCTCAGGGCGCCGTGGAATCCATCGCCATGAAGAACCCCAAGGAACGGACGGCGTTGTTCGAGGAGATCAGCCGGTCGGGAGAACTGGCGCAGGAATACGACAAGCGGAAGAAGGAGATGGTGAAAGCGGAGGAGGACACGCAATTCAACTACCACCGCAAGAAAAACATCGCCGCCGAGCGCAAAGAAGCCAAGCAGGAGAAAGAAGAGGTTTGGGGGTGACGCGGGGAGGGGGTCCCCCATCATCGTCGCATCCCCCCCTCCCTCCCCGACGCTTTATTTCGTCTTTTCCTCGTTAGGCGGATCGTTACCAGCGGTTGAAAGACGAAGTGGTGCGGGCTCAAGTGCAGCTCCAGCTTTTCAAGCTTTATCATAACGAAGCGGAGATCGAAAAACTCAATAAGGAATTGGGGTTGAAAAACCGGGAGATCGATAAAGACAAAAAAAGGATGGATCGGGTGGAGGACGAGCTGAAAGCCGGGAGATCGATAGAGACAAAAAAAGGATGGATCGGGGGGAGGACGAGCTGAAAGAGCGTAAGAAGGAGCTGGGCAAGATGATGAGGGAGCAACAACAGATCGAGAAGGAGATCAAGTGAGGCACCCCAAAAACGGGGAAAGGGTTCGGTGAGAAGCTCCTACACCCCCTCACCTTGTTTTTTGGGGTGGTTTTTTTTGTGTTTTTTGGCAGGGAGAAAGATTCGGAGCTCAACCAGAAGCGTCCCCAGTACATCAAGGCGAAGGAGAACACCTCGCACAAGATCAAGAAGCTGGAAGCGGCCAAGAAATCGCTGCAGAACGCGCAAAAACAGTACAAGAAGCGGAAAGGAGACATGGACGAGTTGGAGAAGGAGATGCTGTCGGTGGAAAAAGCCCGGCAAGAATTTGAGGAACGGATGGAAGAGGAGAGCCAGAGCCAAGGACGCGACTTGACGTTGGAGGAGAACCAGGTAGGGTTCGTCCCGGCGTCCCTGTGTAAATTTGGGGAGCCCCCCCCTCACCCCGTTGTTGTCCCCCCCCCTTCCTTAGGTGAAGAAATACCACCGGCTGAAGGAGGAGGCCAGCAAACGTGCCGCCACGCTGGCCCAAGAGCTGGAGAAATTCAACCGGGATCAGAAAGCCGACCAGGATCGGCTGGATCTGGAGGAGAGGAAGAAAGTA
>NW_009218060.1:1362-3433 GCF_000690835.1 Fulmarus glacialis | reverse complement strand
CGCCTGGCTGCCCGGGGCTGCTCGACGGTGCTTCTCAGAGGGGTCTGAAGGTGCTCCTCTCTCCCGCCGCGCGCTTGGGGGGAGCTTTGGGGACAGCCTCTGCGGGGACACCTCTGCCTGCACAACAGCTAACCTCACCTCCGCCCCGCACCGCTCTCGGCGTGAAGAGAGGGTAAATGAAACGTTGTCAGACAGGCACACAGCATACTTGCGCCGTCGCAGGGAGGTGACCGGCTAAGCTCCATCATGTCAGGGAATCTTCACTTGGCTTGAAGTCTATTTTAACGTCACCTTCCCTGGAGAAACTGGGCTGGGAGGAGAAGCCGCTCCTGCTGGAAGTGCAGTCCTTACCGAGTCACTTGCAGCCTGAATTTATGGAAGCAGGTCAGCATTGTATTAATGCCTCCGATATGGTTTGTCCTTGGCACAGGGATTCATTAAATGTTGATTGGGCTCGTGGTGTTCATCTCCTTACTCGACTGCTTTTAATATTTAATGCTGTGGATCCTCGCAAGCGTGCAGGCTTATCCAATTGTTGCTGGTTTTCCTCCTGGTTTCAACCATCGCCGGTCGCACGGTGGAAGGCAAACGAAGGCTTGTGCCCTCTGATGGCCCAGGAGCGGGCGTCTGCTTTCGAAGTGGCAGCGGAGATGGGGGTCCCATCTGCCCTGGTGGCAGCTGGAGCTGCAGAACCTCCACGGGACCAAAAACAAGCAGTTCCAACTGCTGGCACAAGGTGTGACTGTGGAGGCCAAAAACTATGGCTCCCCTGAGACACCCCCTTTCCCTGCGTGCATGCCCCCCTCGAGAAGGTGAGCGCCGCTCCGCACAGTGCCAGTTCTAGGAGGTTGGCTGGTAGAGCAGTTATTGCCTGAGACGCGACTGCTAAAGCAAACGAACGTACGTAGGTCACCACTTACCTTTCTTCTTGTCTGGGCTGTAGCCGCCATCCACGATGCTGGCCAGGTCATCATCTGAAAATGCTTTAAAAATAACAAGAACAAATGGTGTGGCACCCGCAGAGAGACGCAGCCCCACTGGGAGGTAGCGGCCAGGGGTTCCCCATGGAGAGCTGTCAGGGCTTCGCCTGTGCTCCGTGGCAGCGGGGAGCTCGCCCCCTCAACCTGCAAAAGCCAAATTTGCCCAGCAAAACACCAAAGCTGCCCTCCTGGGAGGGCAAATGCAGCCAGAGCTGCCTAGAAAACAACATAAGGGGAAGGAAAAATAATGTGTGGCTTGCTTGGGATGAGAGGGATCCCCAAAACCGAGTGCCTTTGGATGGGCAGGGCCTGGAAACGGGAATTCTGGGGGATTCTGGGCGGGGGTCACCTGCGAGCATCACGCACCCAGCGTGGGACTGGCCGCCCGCAAACCCCCGCTCCTGGGGAAATGTTCCTTTGCCGGGCAGGTGGAGGCTGCTCTATTCATTTGAGTATTTTCTCTAAAACTCTCTGTCTATTTTGAAGAGCCGTGTGAGGCCTTCTGTGCAGCAGGGCCCAGAGCAGGGGTCCGCATGCCCATTTAAACCAGCAGCTCCCAGTCAGCTGGCTACTACTCCCCAGCGAGAACAGGGACCAGTTAATAAGCAGTTCTGCTTCTCTCCCAATTACCAAACGTTAACAAAACGTTTAACCCCAGATTATTTTAAGCTCATAAAAGAGGTAATAACTGACTTTAAGTCTAGCTTGAAAGAAATACCCCTGAATCAAAATTTACATACTACTGCATTTTTTTTTTTTTAACCAAAATGACTGATGTATTTACGAATTCATGAAACGTTTTGGCTGCTCAGCCTCAGCTGGCAGAGGAGGAGGGAGGAAGAAGCGGTTTGTGTGTGCAGTGGCCGTGCTGCCGGGGCCGGTGTGCCCTTGCCCTGCCTCCGGCCCAGGGTCCTGCAGGCAGGGAGCTGACTCTCCTCCTTCCCGGCAGGGCAGAGCAGCTCCAGTGGAAGAACTGAGCACCAGCACAGCTTGGTACAGGTGAAAAAGTTATCTCGGACACAGTTGTAGTGGGAACGTTTAATTCGTGCAGGATAGGCGCAGAGAAATACAGTCTGCGAATCAGCAGCTGA
>NW_009218060.1:0-1331 GCF_000690835.1 Fulmarus glacialis | reverse complement strand
GGGCTGCTGAACCCCTCGGCTCCGGTCCCAGAGGGAGCCTCGGGGTGCAGCAAGGTACGTGATGGGAGAAGAGACCCAACGCCGGGCCAGCAAAAGGCTCCTTCTCTGATGCTGTGCCTTGGGAAGGGTTACCTTTGCCTTAACGGCCTGGAAGAGAGTGCCTTATTCACCAGCTTACCATAAAAACTAGATTTATGGGCTTAGTAATGAGTGTAAAAAGAAAAAAAAAACCCTCACTATGCCAGAACTGGGAGAGGTCCCAGGCCGTCCAGGGCGCAGCAATGCTGGGGGAATGCGTGTGCTGGTTTGTGACCGGTGCCACGTTCCAGCAGTTCAACGCCTCAACCTTTCCTGCAGGATTCTGAAACCTCAACAAGCCCGGAATATCAAAGTGCAGACAAGTCACCTAGTTAATACAATCTAATAAAATATCTGACTATTAATTACACGTGCGAGCAGGGTATACGGCCATCTCGACATCAATAAACTAGCCGTGCAAAATCTGTTTTCTAGCTCAAGCGCTCAAGGGAACAATCCTCGTAGACAAATGATTCATTCACCGGAGTATTTTAGAGATGGAAAAAAAGTCTCCCAGCCCATAGCGTATGTTATGCCAGGACTTAAGCCTGCTCTAGATTTACGTCTTGGCAATGACCACGAACCCCAACAGCACATGCCCTCGGTTAAATAGCTGTCAGGTACAAGGACGAGGGGAACTTAACACAATCACCGCAATTTAATGGGTCAGAAGAGACCCTGGGAAAGAAACCTGCAGACAGGCAACAGGTCGTTAGGCAGAGCCCCCCTCTGCCAGAGACTGCCGAGGCGGGGGCTCCTTCCCTCCCCACGGTCCCGGAGGAAGGGGCTGCGCTGCCTGCGGAAGCGTCCCCCTCCTCCGGGCAGGGCAGCGGGGCGCTGGCTGCGGGCGGGAGCCTCGGGCAAGGCAGCGCCTGTGGTCCTCCTTACCCCGTCACTTAGCGGGGACGAGAGATGGCAGCGAGAGCCTGGGGCCGGGGAGGATCTCCGGCAGGTCCTGGGGACAGCGCGGCTGGTGGCAAGTAGGAGGGAGAGGGGAAGTCAACGTACCTTCACCCGGCCTTACGTCTGGCCTCCCACCATCTTTCCCATCGTTCTTATCATCAAGGGCATCAGCCAAGTCAAAATCCATAGGATTCTTCGCTAGAAGACAACACAGGGGTTAGCAGTGCTGGCCACAGGCTGGGGAACTCTGCGATTAATTAATCGAGGAATGCTCAGCTTTGCCAGGGGAAAGCGCCGGTGAAAGAGATGAAGCCCCCGACACAAGCCTCTCCCGGTTGCACTATGCAGCG
>NW_009218059.1:635-902 GCF_000690835.1 Fulmarus glacialis | reverse complement strand
AAATAAATAAATAACAACTGAGTATAAATGTATAAATATTTTTGACTTGAACATTTGGATGGCACTTGATTCAAATAGAACATTAATCCTTTGGACAGAATGTTTGGGAAAAAAAGGACTTAAAGTACAAGGTTGTTTTTAAAGCGTCTTCATAGGGTATTAAGTAGTACTGTAATTCATGACTGTTAAAAATACTTTCTGTGCTGTAAGGAAATCTCACAGTACCACTGAATTATGTTCCTCAACTGTCTCAGCCACGAACGATGC
>NW_009218059.1:0-625 GCF_000690835.1 Fulmarus glacialis | reverse complement strand
TGGAGGTAAGGCGTGCATTATTCACTAGTATTTATGTGCTCTTACTCTGTATAGTTAAGACTGTTATTTTGTAGCCATGGCTGACATGATATATCAGTAACTAAAAAAAAAAAGAGAAAAGATTAAGACCCCCGAGTTGGAACTATGCTCATAGCTGTTTTCATATGATGCAAAATCCATTTAAAAAAAAAAACAAACCCAATGTGATCATTAATTGTAAAACGCTTTGTAAAATTCACATTTACAAAATAATAAAGTAAATTACAATTAAAAGCTTTTCTTTGCTCTGTTTTCTTTCCTTCTGGGTCGTGGATGTTGTGAACCAGGAGTGGTTGTTAGTGGTGCTGCCCCGCGGGGCCAGGCTCCGCGTCCAGGTGTGAAACAACCCCCGACCTTGGCCAAGCGACCGGTTTGACCCAAATTTGGGGCTTTTTGGCGTTCCCTGCCCTGGGCTCCCCGCCCACCTCACCTGAGCTGCCTTGGGCACCTTTCCGCTTTTTTTCCTGGACGTGTCACACGCTCCCTCCCTCCCGCGCTCGCTTTATTTATTGGTATTTTTAAAAATGGCTTCGCAGCCCCCCGAGTCGGCGCCCGGGCGCTTGGCCAGAGCGCGGGGCCGAGGGCG
>NW_009218058.1:1381-2081 GCF_000690835.1 Fulmarus glacialis | reverse complement strand
CCGACGGCATTAGCAGAACAAGGGAGTTTAATTATCTGGGTTTTCTCCTAGAAGGGCATGAACCTGTCTCTCTGTTGAATTTATCAGTTGCCACTAGCTTTTATCTCTTGCTTTCAATTTGCTGGTGATGGTGGTTTTTGCACTGGGGGCATCACGTCAGCAGCTCCCCTCTCTGCACAGTGCGGACACAGTAAATGATCTCACTCCTCCCTCCGCAGCATTGGGTCCCGGGCTTCCTCTGACACCCACACCACAGCATCCCCCCCACCCACTGGTGCTCACGTTGGACTCGCATCTATCAATGACCGTGGCAATGCCCACCTGGCACGGCGGTGGCGGAGGAAAAGCTGCCGGGAGCGCGTCTCGCCCCGGGGCTCTGCTGCTATCCATGGCCCCGCCAGTCATACCCAGAGATGAGGGCCCCCATTTTCAAGTGACTCAGACTCACCCTTCCTTCCTCAGGAAAACCTGTGATCAGATAAAGCCATCAAACTATCTGGTAAGAATAAACAAGCTCGCATCTGCACGGATGCAGGCTATACCCCTTCTAACCCCGCGCAGAAAGAGGAGGCAACGTGGCTGCTGCCTTAACCCTGTCCTTAGGAGAGACCCCTCCAGCCCTGGGAGCAGAAGCGGGGTTTGCTCGCGCGTGTGCAAGGCTGGGAGCTGCTCTGCAGGTGGAACTGCCCTTGGTGGAGGT
>NW_009218058.1:761-1357 GCF_000690835.1 Fulmarus glacialis | reverse complement strand
ACCGGCACCGGCCCAAGCATCTCTCCATCCTCCCTTGTGCCACTGAGCTGTATCGTGCTGCTCCGGCAATAAAAGCAGGGAGAAAGCAAAGGTGCCCATGAGGGTGAGCAGAGGAGGAGCAGAGGGGGCTGCATGGGTGGAGGAGGAAGAGGGAGGGAGGAAAAAGTTTAAAAAAACCCGCAACTGCCGCCAGATGGGCAGCTGCCCCCGCGAAGGTGACGCGCTGGCAGGCGGAGGGGCTGGCGAGGAAAAGAGCAAAGGAAGGTGTGAAGATTTCCCTGCAGATTAAACCAAAAACACACTGTGTCTGCCGCTCACTAACCCTGCCCGGGCAGGGGAACCAGAGTGGGTTTGGGGTTGGCTTGCACCCCCCGAGGGTCCCGGTCCGGCCCCAGCAGGGCCTCCCAGCTCCCCGCAGGTCCCAGCCCTGCCCGTGCCCACGGAATGCCGGGGGGGCTCCGGGCCAGGGTGTTCCCACCCTTCCTGGGGGGTTTGCATCACCCCGCAGGGGCCGGGAGCCCACGTCTGCCGGGGCAGCCCCGCTCCCCTCACCCCAAAAGACCCTCGGAGGTCAGAGACGAAGGACTGCAGTGCAA
>NW_009218058.1:0-613 GCF_000690835.1 Fulmarus glacialis | reverse complement strand
GGAATTGAAGCTCGGGGTTGGTACGGCAATGCTGGGAGCAGATAATGCATTGCAGGGAACAGACTCCCGGAGGAGCAATGAAAGCGAGTGGGTTGGGTTTAGGAAAGCTGAGAAGAGAGCGGAGAAATTTTTGGAGGGGTTTGGAACTACTAAATCCAGGGGGAAAGAAAATAAAGAAGGCATCCGCCTTCTTCGCCCGCATCCCTGCGCCACTCCCCAGAGAGCAGGGGCTCTCCCAGGCTTCGGGGGCTGCGGCGTTTCTCCCCCTGCCTGGGAGCATCCCCGAACCTGGGCGCCGCGGCCCCACGAGCACAGCGCCGGCCGGGACGGGTTTCAGGGCTCATCCAGACAGCGTCTGTTTTCCCATCCGATGGCTGAAATCGGGTCAGACGCTCTGGCTGGGCGAGAGGGCTCCTGCATGGGGCTGAGCACACGCGAGGGACGAAGGCGAGCAGCGGGGAGGCTGAGTTCATCACTGCTGGTGCCTTGCTAACAGAGTCAGGCCCTGGGGGACACGGAGCCCTGCATCCCCCAGACCCCTGCACCCCTCCGGACCGATATCCCCCGGCCACGGCCCCGGGGCGATGCTGGGCTCTGCCCGTGCGCGGCCCTG
>NW_009218057.1:10427-10796 GCF_000690835.1 Fulmarus glacialis | reverse complement strand
GGCCGCTCTGTCCAGGCTCAGCCTCTGCAGCGTGAGGAGCCTCCGCTTTCGTACTCACACGTATTACCTGCCCAAGTCACCTTCGTTACCTCGAAGAGAGCTTTAACATGCTCTGAAACGCCTCAGAGTCATGGATTTCTGTGTAAGTCTGTGTAAGTGGTGCATGAAGTCACCCAGGGCCTGCGGCTTGTGGCTTACCTTGCATGGTCAGCTTCAAAATACCTGCATTTTAAACGATGGATTACACGGTTTCGTGGGGGGGGCGGGGAAAAAAGCCGGCTTAGATATCATACCTGTAGAAGATTTCTGAGAATTTCCCTACTTTAAGCACAATTTCACATCTAAAGCATGTACTTCTAGTAGTTACCA
>NW_009218057.1:0-10305 GCF_000690835.1 Fulmarus glacialis | reverse complement strand
AAAAAAAAAAAAAAAAAAAAATCAGCCTCAATTAAAATAGTATGAAGGCACAGCAAAACAAAGCCTCAAACTGGGAATCAAAACTGACTTCAGTTCCTGGCTTTGTCTCCGACTGTTTTGAACTTGGACTCTTTCCACTTCCAAGTTTTCTCACCAGTAGAGTAGGAACGTTCCTCACTGCCTTAACACGGTACTTTGGTTCCTCAGACAAAAACACGCCTCCGTAAGATTAGTATTAAAGTATAATCTATTATTATTCTTTTATTTATTTTTCTCTTTAAACAAATCAAAATGACTCATTGTATGTTGTTTAAAACTTCACTTTAAATATGTTAGCATCCCCTTTGACTCTTGAATATCTGAGGAGAATGAATTTAATTTCAGTCCTACTTCCTGCCCTCAGCCAGCTTCCTGTGACTTGAGGGCAGCCAAGCTTTACATACAAAAGTTCATAAAACTTGTTTTTTAAAAAAAAAATTTCATCAGACCATCAACCCACCCACTCTTGCAGCCCACTCTTGCCACTTCTGGAAGTTACTCCACTTTCTCTGCCCCCACCCACAGCCACAGAAGAGAAGTTGATATGGACAAAACAAGAATGGAGGCAGAGGTAAAAATACGAATTTTAATTCAGAGCATTTAGTGTATTTACAATAGAAAGTTTCTCTCTGGTCAAGGGACAAGAGACTAAAAAAAAAAATCCACATTACAAGTGTGTGGACAACCTGCACCTGATGCAGGCTAATTGATTTTTGCTACTTCTGCTTCACCCAGGGTAATACCCGTGAGAAAGTGATGGCGAGAGCCTGGAGATGGTACCGAATGTCTCTCACACCCAAGTAGCAATCAGAGAATGCAGTCCAGGAAGTAGTGTGAAGTTATTCAACAGTTGCTAAAAAATATACATATATATATATATGTACACATACACAGTCCCATTTGCAGTTAGATGAAATTCAGCAAACCATTCAGAGATAGATAAGAAGGTAGACACAAGCCTACCTGGGTCCAAGCACAGATTTGCAGAGGCGCTCACGCTACTAGGTACGTAGGTACCTTCTCACCCAGACAGACGCACTCACTTGGACAAACACACAGGCAGCTGTTTTGTTAATGCTATCTTACACGGTTTCTAGGTACAGAAAAAAAACTTGAGAAAAAAGCACCAACCGTCTTATCTGACTCACTGGCTCGGAATCCTTATTCCTCTTGAACCTGAGGGAAATGGGGGTGTGGAAAGGATAACGTCCTCCCGTTTCTCACAGAGCCACCACTTCTGAATCTCCGTGACTCTTTTTGCCACGGCGATAACTAGTTGATACCGAAAGGGGGCAATCCTCTCCCGCTCTCAGAAATAGGCACGTCCTCCCACCACTTCCCTTGAGTCAGACCTAGCAATCAAAGGGCTGCAATGTGAGCCAGTTCAACTGTCTGATCTTGCAGAAAAAGAGATCTGCAAAAAGTGAGCGAGTGCTTTACCATCTGAACAGCCAGCTTAACCAAGTCACCCTACAAGTTTACCCACCACATGGTGGGTGGAGCACCATTTCAGCAACAACTTGTCTGTAGAGTAGCTGATCTATTAAGTCACCCCGAGCTCCTGTTTTCATCTTGGTCAGAGTCCACGTACCACTTCCTCTATGAGGTGCTTTCCCTCCTTGGGAAAGCAGTTGTTGCAGAGGCCTGTCTTGGTTTAAAGATGCTGAACTACATGGTGGTTGAGAAGCAAACCTCAGCCCTCCTCCAGCATCATCTGCTGCTGTCCCCAACAAACCCAGTTAAGGAGTGTTAGAAAGATAGGGAGGCATGGGAAAAGGAAGACAGGAAAGGAAGGGAGTTATGATCCTTTCGTAACAGCCATAGCAAGGGCAACTAAAGCAGAAATAGATTAAAGATGGCTGTGGAGGCTGCAAGGTTGCGGAGAGTTCTGGTTTAGCAAAGCCTCTTGAATAGCTTCACTGCAGCCACTCAGCTCCATCTGGTTGAGTACATAGCTGATGTGCTCCACAGTTGCAGCGTGGCCCATCTGCAGTTTCCACAGTCTAAGCATTTCATACTGGGCATCTCGTAAATGCCGATGCTCCATCTCAATTCGCTCTAGATCATAGTCACTCAGACCCAGACGCCTCACAAACTCTTTCCACCGAGATGGCGGTACGTGATCCACCACAGTGTAGAGAATAGCACGGTCTGTGAAAAGAGGAGAAACAAAGTGTGAGAACCAGGATTCTGCAGCCTCAAGGTAGTGCCTTGGGATCATGCATTGCCCCCTCCTGTTCAGGCCTTCTACAGATTAGTCACACAGACTCGTGTGATGTCCAGACTTGCTCTTATCCCTCAAAAAGCAATGGGGATGCTTCCATATGCTCTTGTGTAAGGTTATGAACAGAGCTGAGCACACATGCTTAGGGCCTTGCTGCCACACGTTCCTGCCAAAAAAATGCTCTGGGTCACCATCCCAGAGGCATTAAGACTGACAGCATGTCACCACATATGACAATCCATTTTGCTGGTAGGGAAAAGGGACAACAGAAAGGCCTCGCGTAAATGTTTAGCATATACAGGCTCACAGGCTTTGTATGCTTCTGCCTTTGTATTGTGCCATGCAGGAAGTATACACACAGGTCATGTACACCGGGTAAGGTCTGTCCAACATCCTCCTAGCCGCATCTGCATAATCAGGGTCTCGTTTGTCTGGGGAAGGAGGGAAGGATGGGGGAGTTTCACTTACTGTCTGGAAGCTGTGTCTTCCTGGCAGGTCTGACACAGTCTGGTAACTCATGTGAACTTTGCGGTAGAGGTGCAGGTGGTGGCGTTGCATTCACTGACAATTCTGTTTCCTTCTGGGACTCGGGAAGAAGGATGGAAATTTCACTTCTTTTTACCTCAACCTGAAAGACACATTTTCTTAGTCCAGAATCACCTGCAGCAGCACAATATACCTGTCTCCTGCAAGGAACCGCTAGCTTTATATACCCAAATTTATCCAAGATAGGTAGGGAGCAGGTGCTGAGGTTTTAATTTTTCCTATATGCCTTGTTTGAGTAGAAGGCACCAAACATTTCTTTCAAGGAGTTTAACTCTTTTTTGGCACCCAAAAACGGTAGTCTGGAAAAAAAGTTTCTTTACAAAATGAAGTAAGGCTAGGACCCGAAATCACCACCATTCTAGAAGCTCCACATGCCACCTTTTCCATCAGCCTTCTCTGTAAGGCTGTGGAAACCCTACCTCAACTACTGCTTGGGCCCTCTTAATTACAGAACAACATTGGACCTGAGAGAACACTGTGAAGCAGCACCGAGAGGCTTGTGGGGTCAAGATCTGAAGTGAAGTAAAATTAGTTAAATTCCCCAAGCTTGAGGTATATAGGGAGAAAAAGGGATTAAGGACCAGCTATCTGAAACAAATGTATCCAGGAAGAAAAGAGGAAAAAGCCAGAAGTTTGAAAAGCATCCTCTAGAAGAGGGGAAGTAAAATATTAATAGCTCCACCCTCTACAGGAAAAGACTTCTGAATTAAACAGCCCTATTACTCAGCTCATTTGAAAATACAAGGCCTGAAAACAGCCCATGGGGAAAAATGTTACTCTGGATCCCAGGCTAACATTGTTGAAAGTGGAAGGAAAGCTCATCATCTTGCCTACCTCGGACACTGGCTCCTTAGTTGTCTGCGGCAAAGAAACTTTAAAGAAAAAAAAAAGAAAAAAGAAAGCAGAAATTATTTTCATTTCCTCTCATCCCAGAGAAAACAGGAAAGCAGCTATTCACAATCCTGCCCTCAAAAAGGTTTTATAGCAAAATGGACATGTCCCAGCAACGAGCTCACATGCACTTCCAGTCACAGCTATGGGCACAGATGCAGAATTGTAAGAACTGCACCAATAAGCTTAGCTGTCGAGTTCAAGTGTTCCTCTGGCCTTGCAGCAAAGTAGAGTAACAGGATCCCACTTTTTCCCTCACACGTGCACATACACAAACACACAGAGAATTATGTGTTTCCCAATTAATATCACTGCATATGCTGCTGTACTCACCACAGGAGTAGAAAGATGATGCTATCCCATTTTCCTGGACCAGCTTCACTACTTTATTTACAATGTAGAGGACAGAGATAACTCCAAATATTGCAACGATGATGCCAAGGACAAGGCTCCCATCTGGACAAAAGGCCAAATAAGTGAGTGACTGAGAAAGGAAGAGGTAAGTGCTAGAGGAAGAACAGCAAATGAAGACGTGCAAATGGTAGGGAGAAAAAGAATAATAGTTTGAGACAGTGGAGAAAGTAACACTTTACAAAAGACATTAACAGAACAAAAGCCCACACTGAAAAGATTCCACTGTCCTCCAGCTCCTCCAGTACTCACTCAACCCAGACGAAGTCGGTGAGGTAGTCACTGGGCTATGACACTGCAAGCATTCTTCTCCAATGCAGCTGAAAGAGCAAATCAGAGAGGTGAGCATGCATGAAATGAAACACCAGCCATTTGCGACAATCCTAAGTAACAAACAAGTCTAGATGAGCCTGCAAAGCAGAGCAATGCAGTGTGGCTAGTGACTTTGGGTTCTTAGTGGGCTGATGCCTATATGGAGAAGACCGGGGGTGGCAGAGGGGAAGACCCAATTGCCCCAGAAAGGCAGAATGATGTAAAGTTATGTCAAGATGGACAGAACCTTGAGAAAAATTTCCTCCCCCTGTGGGGTTTGTGTCTGCTGTCTCTCCTACTCAATGGAGGGGCATACAGAGAATAAAAGCTCACCTGTTGCAAGGCTTGCAAACGTTACTAAGTGTCAGGAAGAATCGAGGCTTACACCTGCAAATCGTGTCTCTGTTCTTTGAACCTGTAGAGGAAAGAAGAAACCGTTGCCATAATCTGGACAGAGAAGAAAACAAAAAGAGAAAAATCCACTCCAAGATGGGAGGGAGATTATCTCTCTTCGAGCCTGGAGAACCGCTACTGAAGAAGAGAAAGGATTCGGTCTATGTCTGAGGACAGAAGAGGGGGATAAAAATAATAAAAAATAAGGGTACCACTGTCCTGGTAGGTCAGGGACCTCTATAGAGGCTTGGAAAGGGACTAAAATTACAGTACATCTGAAATTGGTCAAATGGATAATGACAATTCCACTGCAAAAGTGGAGAAAGTCACTCAAGTTCAAGCATGACAAGAAGGGGAAATCACATTAGTCAGGCAAAGATGAGGGAGAAGTGGTCCCTGAGCAGCTGAGACTGGTGAGGAAGTCAGTTCAGGGCACGGAGAAATCACTTCAAGCCATGAGACGCATATCCACTCTTGTGATCTACTATGCTGTGAGTGGAAGTGGTAAGAAATTAAAGAGCTATTGCTTCTGAGCAAGTCACAGTATACGGAGACTGAGTAAAACAGGTGTGGGGAGGAGCAGACAAGAATAGTGATGGAAGAACATAAAGTTGCATGAGGGGAGGGAAAAAGGTACTAGAATAAGCAGCATGCATTCCGTGGCAAGCGAGGGACAGGACTAAACCAGTTCTACATCAGCCAAGAGGGAAGGAAATTGCTCAAGGGCAGCGTACGATGATGGCCCTTGAGGATAGGTGTAAGCATCGAAACTGTGACAGAGAAAGATTACCAAGCACCAGAGGGAACGCATTCACCAGTGAGACACCAACCTCACACTAGGCAGGGTAAGAGACAGGAAAGGGATCAGGAGAAGCAGAATTTGCAAAGCAGAGGGGATAGCTTTAGGACAACAAGATAAGGAACATTTAAGGGACACAAACAGAATTAGACTACAGCACAAAGTGGAGGGCGGCAAGCAGCATTTGGTTAAGATCTCCGATTACTGGCTGGAGATGAGGCAGCTTGAGACAGCTAACACGAGTACTTCTCCCAGACACCCGCACCATCCCCAGGTCACACCCAATGCCACTGGGTACAGTTCAGCATTACCTGAGCAGCTCTTTAGTTTAAAACACTGCACAGTACACTGGTGGTTCAGCAACCGACCGAGAAGCAGTTCAGCTGGGCACTGGGACCAGCGGTATTTTTAGCCATTGTACTCAAAGTGCTTCCACAGCAATTGGTGAGGGAAATGCAATAAGCATCAGGAGAATATCCACACAAAGACAAAAAAGGAAGGTAAGGAGGAAGTCTGCTCTGGAGCATAAAGACCTTGCTTCAGTACGTGCAAGGCAGATGTACCAAAATTAAGTAGAAAATATCTCCTCGCAACAGCCAAAACCGAGAAATCATTCAAGGACAAAAGGAAGGTAGAAACTGTCATAGAAAACAAGGATTGATGCCAAGGCAGGCAAAAAATGGCAGTCTTTCTGGGGAAAAGGGGGAGGCAAAACCAAGAGTTGCTCCAAAACTACAATCACTTCAGAGCAAGGCTTTGCAATGTGTCAGAAAGTGAAAAGAGGGCTGCTAATGTATGTCAGCATATATCCATGCCATACTCACAGTTGGCAATAATCCCATTGACACACAAGCTGCAGTTCCTACACTGGAAGAGATCGGACAGGCCAATCTGATATTGATTCTTCCGACAGCCGCATACGGTATCTTGCTTTGGGGTGCAGGGGGTCTCTACTATCTGCTGGAATTCTGAGGAAAGGAAAAGCGATTATTCCTACCTCTTCTCTCACCTTCAGCTGAGAGCACCCTTATGATGAGAAGTATTGTTACCTCCTAATCTTCCCAGAGAAAGGCCAAAAAAGCCTGCAAACTGCATCTCAGACTGTAATAATTTGGTAACCCTTATTCCCACTGTCCCCAATCCCTTCCCATACACTGTCTTTCTGCCCATTCAATTGCTTACTTTTCCAAGCTTCCTCACTCACCTTGCCATCCCCTCCAGCCCCCCCACCTGCCACTACTACTTTCCTCAGGTCGTGTAAATAACTCACCTGTACGGCAATGTGTACACTGGAAGCATTTAGACATGGTGTTATCAACAGCTGTGAATGTGCCATTAGCACATGGAAGACAGACAGGTGCCTGGTCAGGCCGATCACAGTCTTTTGCCTTGTAGGTACCTGCAAGAAAATCACTTAACAGAGCTCTGACAGGAAGGGAAACATGTTGTCATAGGGAGGATGAGAGTCATTGATTCCTCAGAAAAACCCTGGAGTTGATGGCATAAGGACTGAGTATGCTTCCGCTCACCAGTGTGAAGGACACTGACAGCCAAAAGAAGAGAGACAAGGAATAAGAATGTATCTGGGTAGGGTTAGGTACCAAGGCAAGGGAGCACTGATGTAGCTGTAGGACAGAAACAGTTTGAAAGTGCAGGACAGGGAAATGCCTCTAAGGTGAAGGTCACTATTACTGTACTTATTTTACGTACCTGCATGGCACCTCATGCAGCAGTGGGTCTCTCTGGGATGTAGGTATTGTCCTAGTGGACACTGCACCTGCCTCCTTTCTCTCCTCAAGGGGTTAGAGGAGTCTCTTCCATCCAAAGCTACCCGATGGACCTGCAGTGTATATGGCACTGGAGCAATTTCTACAGATTCCTTTGTCAACACACAGACAAATGTTAGGATAACCTGTAAATACAGAGGGAGGGGGAGAGAGAGGGAAAGAAAAAGGAAGAGCAACAAGGTGAGAAAACATCATATCCCCTGGCAGACTGCACAGCTGACTTCAGCACTTACAATTAAATCTTTTTATAACAGTGAGTTCAACTGACTTGACCAATTATGATACCAGGACCCTCCACTGACAAAAGTGTGGGGAGATTATTTATCAAAAAAACCCCAACAAACCCATGCCTGTCATCTGTGTTATTAATATGCCATACAATGGTCTCTATGACCAACTGGTTGTATATAAAGCAAATACTTTTCATGATGTGCAGTTTATAGATGGAATGCCTTGAAAATGCTGCAGCTTGCAAGAAAGTTACTCAAGAGCAAAGGAATGGTTTCATTAAGGAAGGCAGTAAGACTGCCCATCTAGAAATAGTTCCAGAGAGAAGAATGCATCCAGTACTTGCAGTTCTACTGAATAAATAAACCAGATGGGAAGTTTGGAATAAGAAGAGAGAGGAGGATCTCACTGCATGCAAAGTACAGAAAAGCTTCCAAAACTCCTCCTGAGCAAGCCAGCCCTAGAAACGTGGGAAAGTTAGGTTTTCAACTTCTCCCCGTCAAACGTACATTATTCCTTTTAAACTGCAGCTGTTAACATTCAGTCTGCACAGTCTGCCACAAAAATGTGCACTTTTTTCTTTTTTAATTCCTTTAAGATTTACTTGCTATTTTTCATTTTGAAGATGACTGTTGTCAAGAATTTTCACACAACTATTAAGATTGGCATGACTGTAGTACGACTGTAAGAGAGTATGAGTGTGTGTACACACACACCCCAGAAGGAACAGCAGAACAAAGGGTTAAAAGAACAGCCCTGTGCCGATAATGAAGAACACCATTCCCTGGACATTGTTTTCAGGACACTATTCCGAGCAGTGAAATTGAGAAATGTGCTGTTTATGTCACAGCCGAAAGGTCTATGCTCTGGTAACACCACAGCACAGATGACTCATCAGCAAAAGACCCTGCACCAGGAAAATGGTAATGAGATTGCAGCATATCACAAACACAATTCCTTTGCCTGTTGGCCCAACAGAAAAACAGACCCCAGGCATGTATTTCAAACATGCATTCAGACAAGGAAAAAACATACAGTAACAAAAAGGTTAAAAAACCAAAACAAAACAAAACACAACCGGGAAACAACTTGGCGCAAGATTTATGGAGCTGAAGTCAGCAAGTTTCTACAGCAAAGGCCCATCCCATACCAGCTGACGACTCCCAAAGGGTACGATCGACTTGTCCAAAAACTAGTTTGTAGTGCCATGAAGAACCACAGCGGCGTGATGAAGACCTGACAGCCAGTGTCCCTTGTCGTCTGCATTGCACACGAGTCATCCTGGCCACACCATCTAGACATACACGTGTTGGTGCTTCTGAGTATGTCACGGGGAGTAACATACATGCCAATTGTAGTCTATGCATCAGATCGTGTGAATGCATGAAAATCAACTCATTTTTTTGCAAACAAATACCACCCCGCCCCGTCCATACAATCTCACACTGAGTTTTATTTACACTAACTTCCCTACGTTGTAATGTTTTCCCAACTTCCTTTTTTGAAAGTGGTAAGATGCCTAGCTGTACAGGCACAGCTTCAGAGTTCCGTTTCTTTTTGCTTTTTCAGCTAGGAGTTATAGCAAAGGCAAAGTAAACCAATAAGGGTAAACCACAATGCTGATACCAATTTTGTGGTTGCAAGCTTAAGAAGGAATACGGAAAATGAGGTGGCTATGACAGCTCCGTGCTGTCCTGTTTCTCTCTCAAAATTAAAGCCTTAGGGGCAAAAGATACATACATGAAAGCAACTTAAAACCTCAAGAAGGATAGGACTTTGCAACTCTGACAAAACAAAAACCCCATTTTTCAGAGAGCTCTGTCATACAAAGACATATTCAATAGACCAGATGCTAAAATGGTGAACAGGAAAAAGAGAACCACATATTTAAATAGCTATCGTTTCAGACTTAATTAGCTGACCACAGGATAAATGCGAGCACTCCAACAACAACTCAGCAAGAAATAAAACTTATTTCAGCAGCTGATAATCTTACAAGATTGATTGCTTGCAGGAAAACAGGTGAAAGATCATGCACACAGATGCTCTGACAGCAACAACAGAAAATCCTGATTCTCTAGCCAATTATTAATCCCCTGATTTGGGAATATTTACAGCTGGCCCATAAGTCAGACAAATCAGCAACAGAAACAACAGAGGAAAGCATCAAAGATCAAGCCAATTACACGTAGAAAATTGGTCAGATACACCTTCAAAACCAAAAGAAAACGGGAAAGGTGTCTTCAATTTTTCAGGTTAAGTGAAAGCGTGTCTGTAAGTGTAATCAAACCAGAGTTAACACATTATTACTGATCAAAATCTGAGGAACAAAGAGTCACAGACCACAAGTGACTCACAAACCAATGACTCGGCCTTCCAGAAAAATCATTTACATGGCAGAAAAAAAAACAACCACCATCTTAAGCAGCTCCCCAAGCCATTCAGCAGTATACTGATTTATACCAATGACAGACTTCATAAAATTCAAGAAATACATGAAACTAGAATAGAATAGACTATTTCAGTTGGAAGGGACCTACAACGATCATCT
Source organism: Fulmarus glacialis (assembly GCF_000690835.1). Taxonomy (NCBI): domain Eukaryota; kingdom Metazoa; phylum Chordata; class Aves; order Procellariiformes; family Procellariidae; genus Fulmarus; species Fulmarus glacialis. The sequence continues at coordinate 124 of NW_009218057.1, read as the reverse complement.
AGTCCAACTGCCTGACCAATTCAGGGCTGACCAAAAGTTAAAGCATGTTATTAAGGGCATTGTCCAAATGCCTCTTAAATGATGACAGGCCTGGCGCATCGACCACCTCTCTAGGAAGCCTGTT